>NC_056748.1:818341019-818481019 GCF_019279795.1 Protopterus annectens
TCGCCTTCTTCTTAGGCCCCACCCTCCTTCCCCTGGCCTGGACAGACCTAGAGGAGTTGTGATCGTGACCTCTCTTTCTACCACCTCTTTCTTAGTCATATGCTATTATGCATATTTCTTGTTTCAGGATGTAGGTCACCCCTTTTCTTCCTGCTGTTAGAGGTGGATTCTGTTTACAGTTATACTGTTATTGATATAAGCTGGGTTAGCTTACAAACGAGATCTGAGGTAACTCTCGCCTAGCATTGTGGGATATAAGGGGAGCCTCGAGCCGGTGGAACCAACTCTCGAGCTTTTAGAGTGGCAGTCGAGCCGAGGTCGGCTCCGAACCCATCCAGCAAGAAGAAGGCGAGAAGAAGACAACTAACATGGAACGTTATGGTAAGAACATAACTTCTATTTTTTTCTTCTTATTCTGATTGAGTGGTTGTGTGTGCGTGTTAGGTTTACCCTTAACGCTAAAACTTCTTGTTTTTAGCTTACTTAGCTTAATTTTTAATTTAAATTTTTCCTCCCTCCCCGCTGGTCGTAGCGTGTGTGTGTGTCTTGAGTGTAGGGGCCTAGTGAGTGTGCTTTACTTTAGTTATGTCGGAGGCCCCTAAAGCCATTTTTTCTAAATGCACCGAGTGTGGTCACAAGCTTTCACTGGCTGATGGCCACACTCGGTGCGTTAGGTGCCTTGGGGTTGAACACCTCTCTTCGGGTTGCACGATTTGCGTGGCGTTCAACCCCAGGGCACTTAAGGATCGGAGGTCGAAGCTGGTTCTGGCGGGCCTTTTACCCCCAGACTCTGCTTCGGCCTCCGGTACTTCGGTGACCGCTACCCCCCCCCCCCGGTAGCAGTCACTCCTGCTTCCCTTCCTCCGACCAGGACTCAACCTCCCGCTTCGGCTCCGGAGGATAGGGAGTCCAGGAAAGAGAAGCGGAGGGAGAAGCACCTTAAGCGGCGGGCCCAGGACTCTTCATCGGCCCCGCCCGCCAAGAGGGCTTCTCCGTCCAGGTCTTCTCTGTCTCCTCCTCCTCCGAGGAGGTGACCCGGTCCCCGTCGAGGTCATCGAGGCGGCACTCCAGGTCGGCCTCGGTGGCCTCTTCGAGGTCCACCTTTAGCATGTCAGATGCGGACATGGACCGGATGATGAGGAGATTCATCCAGGCCCAGATGCAGATGTGAGTGCTCTTGCCTCCCCCCCCCTCCGGGGGGGAGCTCGACCCCTTTTTTCACCCCTATTGCTCCTTCTCCGACCCGCATTCCGGGTTCGGAGCGCTCGGAGCCGAGCCACGTTGGATATGGGGGTGGGTCGGAGCCGACCGTGCTGGGCACGTTGGCTCCAGTGGCTCCCTCGAGTTTGTCGGATCCGACCTCTCAGAGCCGTGGGCCGAGCTTCGGATCCGAGGGATTCAGTGTGCTTTCGGCTCCGTCCCGGTCGGAGCACACTGGTCCCTCAGACCCGACGTTTTCGGCGCCGGGTCTGATCTCCGCTTCGGATCCGAGTGGGAGTCGGGTCTCGGATCTGTCAGAGAGTGGCTCCCCCTCGGCTTTCGCTGCAGTGGAGAGGGCACTGTCGAGTGCTTCCAGGCCTCCGGTCCTGGCTTCGGCTCCCTCCCACACTCCTTCTCATCTGGTCATGGCTCCCCTCATCCGGCCCTCAGGGCAGCCTACCTCAGCGCCTCTAGGAGTTCCAGTGGAACAAGATACAGCCCGTGAGGACTCCTCGGACAGCCCCCCCCGAGGAGGTTCCTCACAAGGCAAAGTGCAAGAGGAGGCACATAGACTCCCCTGAGAGTCTCACCAAAGATACGGACTTAGATGAAGGGGAAGGCTCCCCTAGGTCACCCCCCGAGGATGTCTCCTTCGGAGACATCATGGAAATGCTCAAAATCAGGGGTGGGTGGTCTGCCCCCAAGGCTTCCTCTGATGAGTCCGTATTCCTTGAGGCGTTTGAGGCAGGACCATCTACCTCTTGGGTGTCCCCTCCACCCGACCCCTTGGTGGATCTCATATCCACTAGGGCTTGGAAGGAACCGGACACCGTAGAGCCAATCCCCAAGCGCCCGGACAAAATTTTGAGCCCCCCTGCAGAGAGATCACACTGGAGCAGAGGTCCCCCTGTGGATGCCATGTTGGTGGCTGCAGCCACCAAGAAAGAGTTGGCTCAGGAGAGCCCCACGGTTCATCTTCCGAGCAAGGAGTCTTGTGCGATGGACCGTCTTGGGAAGTGGGCCTTCAGTTCAGCGACCTTCTCTATGAGGACCATGAACTACATGGCACACATTATTCGGATGCACCGGGATCTAATTAAGGAATACCCTGCTTCCCCCCCAGGTTCCATGTCGGAGGGAGACAAGGATCTGTACTCCTCCTGAATGGCCACCCTCCACTCTATTTCTAACACCTCTATGCGGCTGTTGTCTCATGCTACAGAAAGAGCCACTAGAGCAGGCGGAGTTGGGCTTGTCATTAGGAGACAGGCCTGGCTCCGTCACTGTGACTTCTCGGAACCCTTTAAGGCGTCATTCGCGAATGCCCCTTTTGATGGTTCTGCACTGTTCGGCAAAACCGTTCGCAACACTCTTGTCCAGAGCGAGAAAGACAGGAAGACTTTGTCTGCCGTCGGAGTCCACTTCTCTGCACCCCAGAAGTCCTTTTCCAAGAACCAAAAGGGTGAGAAGAAGATGTGGTTCCGAAAATCGCATCAATCCCAGTCTGCTCAGGACAACCAGTCCTCTCGTGGCAGAGGAGGACAAGGAGGACGCCGCCCCAGAGGCAGAGGGGGTCCCAAGAATTTTGGGTCCAGAGAACCATTCTCTGAGAGGCCCACGCAGAACCCCTGAGGGGTTACCCGGCTGCTCCACTCTGGAGGCAGTCGGGGAGCGTTTTTCGAGGCACCTAGCAATGTGGGAGTCCATAACAACGGATCGCTGGGTGCTTCATATTATATCCAGAGGTTACCTAATTCCCTTTATCGTAACCCCCAGAATCAGAGGCCTCCCCGACGTACCACCCAATCAGAGGGAGGCAGCTGCTGCAGAAATTCAGCAGCTTCTGCAAAAAAGAGCCATCCAGCCCGTCCCCCCAGATCAAATCGGATCAGGGTTTTACTCCAGGTTCTTTCTGGTGCCAAAAAAGACGGGGGACTTGAGGTCCATCCTCGACCTCTCTCTCCTAAACCTGGCGGTACCCAAAGAAAAGTTCCGAATGGTCACGTTGCAATCCATCCTCCCCTTATTGCGGGAGGACAACTGGATGTGCTCCATAGACCTCAAGGATGCGTACTATCACATTCTAGTGGGCAGGCGTTCCAGGAGGTTTCTCCGCTTCCGGCTGGGAGCCAGTCACTTTCAATTCGGGGCCCTCCCCTTCGGCCTCACCTCAGCCCCCAGGGTGGTCACCAAAGTCCTGGCGATAATAGTGGCCCAACTGAGACTCCAGGGAATTCAGGTCTTCCCATACCTGGACGACTGGCTCCTTACGTCCCCAACAAGGCATCTACTTTGTTCATGCAGGGATTATTTCCTCAGTTTGGCTCCACTATTAGGATTAACCATCAACATGACCAAATCCTCTCTGATCCCTACACAGTTGTTGGATTTTATGGGGGCGAGACTGGATTCCAGACAGATGCTTGCGTTCTTGACTCCAGATTGGCTTCGGAACCTGATGTTGCACGTGCAGGCCATCCTTCAACTGCAAACTCCTTCAGCGGAATTGGTCCTGAGGGCTTTAGGATCTATGGCAGCTGCAATCCCTCTGCTGTCATTGGCCCGGTTGAACATGAGGGTCCTGCAGTGGACCCTCCAGGTACAGTGGTCCCTGTCTCGCAACCCCCTGTCTCATCCCATTTCCTTAAGCAAGGTTTGCAGAAAATCTCTTCTGTGGTGGCTCCAGTCTCCCAACCTCCACACGGGACGTCCCTTCTCATTACCTCCACCAGTCGACACAGTGACCACGGACGCTTCTCGCCTGGGGTGGGGGGGCATTTTTCAGGCAGGACAGTCCAAGGCACATGGAACGACGTAGAGACCTCTTTGCATATAAATGTCCTAGAGATGAGGGCGGTGCTTTTGACGTTGCAGGCACTACACAGCTGTCTCCCAGTAGGGACGATTGCAGTACAGACAGACAACATATCAGTCGTCTGGTACATCAACAAACAGGGGGGAACCACGTCTTACCCCCTTTGCCACGAGGCCATGAGAGTGTGGGAATGGCCGATTTCCACCAACCGTTTTCTCATAGCAACGCACATTCCGGGACGGTCCAGCATTCTAGCGGATAGGCTCAGTCGTACTATCCTGACTCCTTACGAATGGTCTCTCAACACTCAAATTGCAGAGCAAGTATTTGCCCGATGGGGGCAACCTTGTTGCGATCTTTTTGCCTCTCCTTCAAACACCAAATGCAACGACACTTGCTCTGATCCTCCGGGAGTCCCGAGAGACTCTCTAGTTCATGCTTGGCCTCCCGGTCTGCTTTATGCTTACCCTCCTCTTCCCCTGATGTTGAAATTATTGCAGAAAGCCAGGCAGTTGGGGAGCAAGATGATCCTCATTGCCCCATTCTGGCCTCATCAGACGTGGTTCCCTTACCTATGGTCTCACCTAGTGTATCCACCATGGATTCTGGATCCCCTCCCTGATCTCATTTCTCACCCTCTCGATCTTCCGACTCCGAACCTGGTCAACCTCAAGCTGACGGCTTGGTTGCTCCAGTTCCACTCCTCATAAGGACTCCCGGGATCTCATCACCTGTCAAAGCCATTCCTGTAGCAGCTCACAAGCCTTCCACCAGGAGGGTTTATCGGAGTAAGTGGAAACGCTTCACCATTTGGGCAGAACACCATCGTTTAGACCCTTTTACAGCCCCAATAGCGTCGGTTCTAGATTTTCTAACCTCTCTGTTTCACCAGGGGGCTAGTTCTTCCACAGTCAAGGTACAACTTGCAGCAATCTCATACTATCACGTGGGGCAAGAGTCTGGCCCTCTTATCACTTCCAAACTGTGTGAGACCTTCCTCAAGGGTACCTTCCTCCTTAGGCCTCCAGTCAAAGAGGTGGTACCTCCATGGGATTTATCCCTAGTCTTACAGGCCTTGACTGGTCCCCCTTTCAAACCGGCGGCTACGGTTGATATCAAATTTCTCTCTTGAAAGACAGCCTTTTTGGTGGCCATAACTTCAGCCAAAAGAGTATCGGAATTGCAAGCTCTTTGTGTCAAACCACCATATTTGGTCTTTCACCCAGATAGGGTTCACCTCAGGATCAATCCGTCCTTCCTACCTAAGGTATCTTCAGAAGCGAACATTAATCAATCTATCAATCTCCCAGTGTTTTTCCCCAACTTTCAAAACAAAGGAGAGTACAAGCTGCATTCCTTAGACGTACACAGACAACTACGTTTTTATATTCATAGAACTGCTGATCATAGGCAATCCGATCAGTCGTTTATCTCCTCTGCCAAAAGTAATTTCGGAAAGCCAGTTTCTAAAGTTTCTCTCTCTTGATGGATCTCGAGTTGTATTCTTTTAGCATATCAGAGCTCGGGAAGGCCTGCACCTCAAGGAGTCCATGCTCATTCTACTAGGGCCGTTGCCACATCGGCGGCCTTTCAAGCTAGGGTTCCACTGAATGACATTTGTTCCGCAGCCACTTGGGCTTCATCTCACACCTTTATCAGCCACTATAAAATAGATGTTGTCTCCCGAGGTAGGGCGTCCTTTGGCTCTGCGGTGCTCCGGAATATCCTTCCATGAAGGCCACCCAAGATTTAGGTAGCTGGGGACTTAAAGATTAAGAAGTTATGTACTCACCATAACGTTCCATCTGAGTAGGTATCTTCATTTGTCTGCAACCATCCCCCCCTCCTTCCCCCTGACCAAAATGATCGTTCTTGAGGTTTTTAGCATCTGTTCCCTTTGGGACACTTTTATCAGCTGCGCTATGGGGCAAACTTGATCTGAGGTCAGTCAGGGTAGGCAGGGGATTATGGGTAAGGGGAGGAGCTAGGAGTTCGGATCAATGCTGTGATAGAAGTTGCCGGCTCGGATCCGAGATCGGATCCGTATCCCCAAAGGTTGCAGACAAATGAAGATACCTACTCAGATGGAACGTTATGGTGAGTACATAACTTCTTATTCAATATGCAAAATCAACACATAAACCTTTAAATCAAGTAAGCTTAATAACATTATATAACAAATGCATACATATAAATAATGCAAAAATGTAAATACACACAAATACTCGAAGTGCATAATGTTAATTGTTTCTTTTGTGTTTTGATTGGTTGTAGCAGAAGAGGAAATGGTCTGTGGAGGGTTTTTGATGATGTGCTTGCTTTTAACTTATTGTCTGAAGAAGTCAGGTGAAGCTACCAGACGAAAAATGCTTACCTCAATGTGTTTCTGACTATTCAGTGTTTATTAAATATTACTAGCCTTCCTTGTAAATTAGTATGTATGTGCATGTGTGGGAAGTTAAGAATTTACATTAAGTACAGTTACTGTATGAAGCTGAGTATTGGAAAGCACTGAAACTGAGTGGTGAGAAAGGGGGTCTGGGGAGCTAGGAGATGGATTCTGCCCAGTGATGTGTTCAGCGTGCAGCCTGATGTTCTTCGTGTTTCACTGTTGCTGTCATCACACTTGGGTTATCTGCCTGCAGGTAGCCCTCAGTGGACCCGAATACCAGAGACTTAGTATTTCTGCGTCGGTTGCTGTTGCTCCAGGACAGACTGGCCTCAAACAGATGCGCTACACTGACCATCTCAAAATACTCCAGCTTTACTCTGTAGTTTATCGCCTACTCCGAGGAGATCTCTGCCTAACATATAAAGCTATGTTAAACCCCGAGCTGTTGGACATGCTACACCTAATGAAATCCCAATCTCTCTGAGCTACACGCTGTAGGGACCTACACCTTGTCACCACAATAAACAGGACATGCTGGAGGGATAGATTCCTGTTCCAGAGACTTCCTATACTCTGGAACAAGCTAGCCATCTATGTCAAGCAAAGTTCCTCATTAGCACTCTTCAAGAAAAGTCTTGATGAGTGGATGGGAAACAGGAAATACACCCCGGGGATCACTTCTGTGGCTCTGCCCGACAGGGGCACAGGAAATTAACTTTCTTGGGTGCCGTAAGCCAGGGAACCTTGTTGGCTAGGCTTACTTAGGCCCTGGGGCCGATAGCCTAGTACCTACCAATGAACCTATAAGAATCACAAAACTCTGAAGTCCTGATCCAGCTATCAAAGTTTATTTATAAATTTGTACCTGAAGTGTGCAGTGTTAAAAATCCCAGAATTAAGAGTCCATTGTAATGCATACTACCACTGCAATGTTTTGAGTTGTTAGACCGGTGCACTCAGGCATGAGTAAACTGAAATGTGAACAGTAGCTCCCAGATATGTTTTATAACAGTATTTAATGTTCAAGTTAATTTTATACTGGTCATCACAGTGTGTTGTGGTTCAGGAGAATCAGAATATTGCGTAGAGGCATGAGTAAAGTTATCTGTCAGGTGTGACTTCTAAATCTCTAGTAGCAATATTTGGAATCCCAAGTCTCTTCTTACTTGTAAGCATAGTATGCTATTGTTTCAACATGGGCTAATGAAGTAAAGGAGCTAGGGGCCAATTACCTAAAATCTTTAATTTCATGAGCTTTCTTTTACTTCATTTAATAGCGTGTGCATGGAATTTAAGGAGCTTAAAAGAACTATGGGAGAGGTAACAAGTTTGCAAGAGGGAATGTTACTCATATGTGGGAACTTGAACCTGATATGCAATAATCAAGATATACGTTCCCTTAAAGGTCACCTTAATATAACAAGGGTAGACTTCTGAAGAAGTGTGTGAGAATATTTGGAATGGACAATATGAAATTACTAGCAGGAGCCCAGACATAATTTACATATGACTCTCCAATGTTCAATGTCTGGGGTACGCTAGACAGAAATTATATTTCACTGGAGTGTATTTAATTTATCATTTTCAAATGCATCCAGTGATTATTTCAGACCATGCACCAGTAAAGACTAAGATAGAGATGCTGTATAATGTAGGAAAATGAGAGACTGGTGCTTTCCTATTTCTTTGTTAAAAAGGATTTTAAGAAATGGGTAGTGAAAGTGATTCAAGAGCATAGCTGTCAACCTCACGGCACAGAAAATCTGGACAAAGCCAAAATAACATGGGCCAAAGCCACAAAAATATGAGTCATTTTAAATTGCTTTTATAAACTGAGAAGGTTGCTAGAGTAAAAGATCTTGTATTTCCATGCATTTTCTAAAGGATATGAAGTCTGAAACTCAAATTACTGTCAATATTTAGTGAATTCAGTCCTCAGTGATTTGCTCCAGAAAATCACAAATTTTATGAGGAACAGGACCAAAAATATTAGGCAAAAATCTGGAATTCTGCTAAAATCTGTACAGTCGAGAGGTACATTCAAGAGTTGCTAGAGAATACATATATACATTTCTTCAGAAGGGATAGTTGAGGAGAGGGATGAAATTAAAAATATGGTAGAAACGACACAAAAACTATATTGGGAAGAAATAATTCCTGTTTAGAAGGAGCAGCAAAGGTTAAAGTATTGCAGATGAAGGGGAATATTTTGGAACAAGAAGGGGAGTGATTGTTGAGTGCTAAAGGGAAAATAAGGGAGTATTTGGATAATATGCGTAATTTAAAAAAGTAGCTTTTTACTAAGTGTTTTTTTTATAATGCCACAGTTTAAAAACGATTAACACAACAACTTAGGCAGCAGAAAATATCAAGGAGTGTTGCCAGATTTGGGGAGTATATGACAAGAAAAATAACCAGAGATCCTATATATGTATTATAGATATTTTGGACATGTTACAAACGTTTGTGTAGAGCAGAGGAATGGTGAACCAAGAAAAGACACAAATGAAAATATTAATGGAAGATTTAAATATGCCAAGGAAAGAGGAAGATAAAGCTCAAGAATTAGTCACCCAGATGGGAAAGGGGGTAAGATAAAAATGGTGATATATAATCAATCAGCAGGTACGTGTCCAGGAACAGATTGTATTCTTGTGCAAGTTTGGAAGGAAGAAAATGATAGATATGCAAGATTTTCTTTAATGTTATTTTAAAAGGAGGGACAGCACCAGCACCTTGGAAGAAAGCTGTGATGGATGTACTATCCAAAGATGGGGAATACCATTTAAACATAACTTCATATAGACCAGTTTCATTTCTGAACTATTCCTGTAAAATGGTTGTCAATACTAGCTAAGACAGTGGTTAAGGTGTTGCCAGAACTTAGTGATATGGATCAGTATGGTTTTGTAGAGGGGAGGGAAACATTTGACAGCATTGCTAGAATGATGATGACCCAGAAGGAAGCAAAGTTCAGGAACACCCACTATTGTTGGTGGGTCTTTATACAGAGAGGGCATTTGTTAGCATTAGCTGGGATTTTATGAGCAATGGCAGCATTTGTGTTTCCTGATGGAACTATTTTAGAAGATGAATGATCAGAAGCAAGATTCAAGGTGGTAGGTTCCTTTCTGATGAGCTGTCGTAGAATAAAGGGACTGGTCTTCTTTCTCCTTTGAAATTTGCCTTATGCATAAAACACTGACAAAGAAAATAACGGACTCTCAAATTCAGGGGTATAGTTGGTATGATACTCGAGAAGAGCTAGCCTTATCTGCAGATATTACTTTGTAGTTGATAAATCTAGGAAAAAAAGGATTTTTCAGTGTTGTGGAAATTTTGAAATCATTTCACTTTTTTCAGGATATAAAATAAATGAATATAAAACAAAGGCTGTAACATTAAACTATGTTCCAACACATGAATTGGTTCAGCAGTAGCCATATTTATAAGGTGAAGTATTTAGATGTTTGAATTAAAAAGGATTCTGTTGTAGCAGCTAAAATGTTCGTCATGTTTGTGATATACTAATATCTCCTTGGGATTTCCTGCTGTAAAAGCTCTTGATTGGCTTAAATACTAGAGGCTTTTTCCTCCTCCTAATGGGCCAGCAGGCAGCCTCCTGTCTAACATGAGAGTATAGGGGTCATCAGCTGGTGCCATTTTGTCAGTTCTTTCTTGCTGTCAGAGCATGATACAGATCCATTGTGTTGTCATTCAGTCCAAAGCCAGACTTTGAAATGTACCCCATTAGGGAACTGTTTTTCTTATTACTTAATACTGTATGGTTAGATGGCCATCGTTAAGACTAGTACTTGCTTGGAGCATGGAAAACAAATCATTCATCAGTACTTCCACTCTCTCTTTTTTACCTAGAATTGGGGCATAAACTGCCCAGTGTGTTTATTTCAATTCTAGGAACATTAAACATAGGGAAGAATCCCTAGGAAAATATTTAGAAAATGAAAGGTAGCATCAAGGACCCACATGCTTTATGCCGTCTGACAGTCAAGCTGCAACAGAACTTCTTTGTCACAAGGACAGCATCCAAAGCATATTAGGGTCGTGGATGACAGCCAGTTGGTGTTGGTCAGTCCACCTAAGCTTATGACTGTTGAAGAAGCAGAGACACCTTTGCAGTCCCTTCCACCAGAGCATGTGACTGAGGCTTCAACTGAGACCCTTTGAGTCACAAATGCTATCGATCCCCTAGAGCTTGCTTGGGCCAAAGGACTTAGGTGTTCTTTTGAGTGCAGGATCGTTGTACAGGTCCATGGCTTCTGACATACATTTCAGGATTACTGAAGGGTATGGTGGTATTTCCCATTCAAGAGACAGTTTCAGCTGTCTGGTCTTTGACTGCCAGCCTGTTACATAGTCTGAGAACATCTGATGCCACACCCAAAGCCAGATCCAAGGCCAAATCCAAAAAGGCTGTATCCAGCTTGCTTCAGCCTGTGCCTTCTGGAGTCTCAGTCTTATAAAGCCTTCCCACAGGTCCTTGTCAGACTAGCTAAGGATCTCATGGATATTATGAGATCCAGACAGCTTACCCAGAGCAGACCCCCTGGAACTTCTCATGGAACAAAAAAGATGGACTAAAAAATTCTGAAAGACTTCAGAGATTGTTTATAAAATGTATTATTAGGTTAAGCACTCTCATCCTTAAAAAAGAAAAGGACTTTATCAAAACTATATGCATGCCTTAGTATCACCCAATTTAAGTACCACAGATATATACTTTATGATTTTGAATGCCAGCTGATGAAAAGACCATTATAAACATTAATATACAAAAAATCCTAAAACAGATACATGTACTCTAAAATATACCAAAAACAAAGAATTAACAAAATTTGCTTGTTTTCTAAGAATGAAAATTGTAGAAGGTACATTGTTTAAACCTGAATGTTGTGTGACACTTAACCATGTTTGCCATTCATTTTTTTTATATTCAGTTTTCTAACACACACCCTTCTCATCAATATCAAAGTTATATAGATAAATTGAGGCCAGACTACGCTGTGCTTAAATAATGCATTGTCTGAATTTCCTTTTTTAATGTCATAGTAGTGCTCATATATTCTCACCTTAAGAGCTCCCTCTGTCTTCCCTAAATTATTTATTTTATTATTTATTTATTTACATTTGTTGACCGGGAGAGTCTGACTGGACACAGGTCCATTTTCAGTGGAGGCCCAGAGAGAGAAAAGCTCCACATTAAGTATTATTTGCATTATACAGTTAAAAAACATAGCATTTAAATATAGACATTATTCCAGTTAAGGACGCAAGACAAAAAGAAAACAGATGTAAAACAGATGTAGAACATAGTACAGTTTTAAAATATGGTGACATATACTAAACATGGTTACAAATGTAGTTGAGATTCATCATTGAACAATTGATACAATCTGTTTTTGAGGTACATAACAGCCATTAGCAGTTGTTGCTACAAGAAGTTAGTATTATGTGATAGGTAGCTGGTAACATGAGTAGCCAAGCTTGCTAAGTATAGGTTGTTGATAGGGGGCTGAGAGAGGTTGTGTGTGGGGGGAGTGGATGGTATTAGAGGGGGGGTTGCAAGGGCATATCTGGCAAGTTTTGAACTGTGATTTTAGTAAGGATTTAAAGTGGGTGCAAGAAGTTACAGAGGTAATTGAGGATGGGAGTGAGTTCCAGAGTTTGGCTATAGTGCAGGAGAATAATGCTTCTCCAGCAGAGTTAATGGCTCTTGTGACCTGTAGGAGGTTTTTGTGGCTGGATCTTAGTGGTCTCGTGGTTATAAAGGGGTTGGAGTAGATTCTGGAAGGATGGGACTTTTAGTGGTTGGTTTATTAGTTTGTAGGCGAGTGCGAGTTGGTACCATTGAAGGAGGTGGGGGGGAGCTCTAGCCAGCCCAGTTCAGCTAGTGAGAGACAGTGGTGAGTACGGCAGGAAGCCTCTGTGGCGAATTTGGCGATTTTGTTGTAGCAGTTTTAGAGCTTATTTAGATTGTATTGTCTAAGGTTAGTAAATAATGGAGAGGCGTAGAGATAAGATGATAATTTGCTAAGGAATTTTTAGCTGCTTTGGTAAGTAGTTGCTAATTTCTGTATAATGCTCCTAGTTTTTGTGCACTTTTTTAATGGTCATGGAAATGTGAATGTCAAAGTTCAATTGTCTATTTCTACTCCTAATAATTTGGTGTGTTCTGTAGGATGGATGGTGGTGGTGTCTTTTGCTGTGATGTTAAAGTGAGAGCTGTCTAAGGTAAGTTTGGTGGGTTGGAAGATTAGTAACTTTGTTTTGTTTGGGTTGAGTATTAGTTGGGCATTGGATAACCAAGTTTCAGCAGAAGAAAATGCTTCCCGTGTGACATTTTGCAGTTCTGGTAGGGAGTGGGCTGTGCAGATGATCATCTGCGTATTGTATGAGTGTGCCATATGTTGTGGCTGAGGCTAGATTATTGGTGAAAATAGAGAAGAGTAGGGGTCCCAGGATGGACCCTTGGGGAACTCTTATGGAGACTGGTAGTTGGAGGGATAGGTTGTCCTGCCAAACAACTGCTGGTTGGCGGTCAGATAGGTAACTCTGAAACCAGTTGATGACTGGTTGAGAGAAGGATAGGTTATTGAGAAGAGAGATGAGTTGTTTGTGTGGGACCATGTCGAAAGCTTTAGAGAGGTCTAGGAAGGTAGCTGAGGAGAGATAACCTGCATTTTTATTTTGTTAGGGTAGTGTTAGAGAAAGAAAGTAAGGCGGTGGTGGTGCTATGGTTAGGTCGGAAACCGTGTTGTGTGTTGGAAAGGAGGTTGTTAGCAAGGAGGTGATCTGAGACTTGAGAATGAATGCATCTCTCTAGTATTTTGGAGAGTGGCGAGAGAATAGCTATGGGGTGGTAATTGGTTAGATCTGTGGAAAATAAACACTTGTACAAGATAAATATGTAGCTGCCCACACTATTCTTTCAGTATTACAATTAAAGTTACAAGGATATGGTATTGACTTCGGAAAACTCTCAGATATGTGCTGTCATAAATAAATCTTCACTGAGCACAGTTGCACACACTGACAATTTCCTGTTAATATTACGGTGAACTGATAACTTACTTTCAGATGCATTTTAAAATTGTAGTTCCTAAAAACAGTGGTGGATCTAACACTTAAGTTTTGTACACAAGTCTAATGAAAATGCAACTCTCCAACATTTTTCTATGATCTTAACAGTTTGATTAGAATCAGTAGAGCAAGGAGTGATAAAAGCCTTCAAATTAAATTTAACCACTTTATTATCAACGACACTGTCAATTACAAGAATGAGTTTGTACTCTGAAGTTTTATCTTCACAAATTCCCCTTTTATTTTCATTTACCATGGCTAATGGATAACCTTCAGCAACTAAATGCCAATCAAAAAATATGTTTCAGAAAAAAATTTGCTATCTTTTGAAATCTTGAAAGGCAGACCACTTGCCCTTTATAAAACAATACTTTTTTGATAGAAAAGTGTAAGTAACTGTTCAAAAAGGTAGATTTTCTATATGTCATGGATTGGTGACATTTAGACAAATGATCCTTCTCAATAGTGATGTGAAGGTAATCTGTAGCATCTAAACCATTGACATGTGAGAATTAAAAAAAAATGGTGGAAGATGTTAAAACATCAAAAAATTATTGCATTTCAAAATGTGTTCCCATCCTTAATATAAAAAATTCATCTTGGTACTTGAAATGTAAGTGTACTTTCTGTATGTGACTAGATTTTAAAACCTTATTAATGTCCCAGTAGAGAAGCACCCAAATTCTCGTACACATCTGTACTGGTGAAAATATTCTCCATCAAAAATGACAAAGTTATTAGTATACCCAGAGTTGTGATTGTCAAAGGAGGAGAGATGCCTTTGCAGTCCCCTACACTGAAGCATGTGACCAAGGCCTCTACCAAGACCCTTTTGGAGTCTGATATGCCATCGAGTCCCTCAAAATCTGCGCAGGTCAAAGGACTTGGGTCATTTGAGTCCAGGATAGCTGTGCAGGCCCTTGCTTCCGAAACACATTCCATGACTACTGAAGGGGAGAGTGAAATTTTTTGCTCAACAGAGAAGGTTCAGCTGACTGGGCTTTGTCCTGCCAAGTACATCTGATGCTGTACCCAAAACCAGATCCTAGGCCAAACCCAAGATGGCTGTAACACAGACAGGTTTTTGTTCCCTTAATCACGCATGACTCTTAATAACAGATCCAGAAACAGCTGCCCTGATAGAAGATTTTAGAGCATCAAGGCCACAGTGTGAGGAATGTTTTACAACCTGACAGCAGGTGTTACAGATGTCTAACAATTTCTCCACAAGAATATCTAGCCAAATGTATCTAAGGTCTTGGCCTGTTTTTTCAGTTAAGAAGAGAGTTCTTAAAGGAACTACCTTTGACTCCCTTGGGACCCAAAGACACCACTTCAAGTTCTAAGACAGGATTCTTTAAAAGGTGCTTGTGGGAGTCTAGAACCTTCTACAATTTGGCTTCCTAGAAGCAAGTGGTCGAGAGACTGGCTGCAGGAAGTAGTCCAGAATATCATTCACTACCTCTAAAACTTTAGAAATGGCCAGAGATTTGTGCTTGGGAAACCTATGAAATGATCTAACCCATTTCTTAGATTTTAAGTAAGCTTTGCAAATGAAGAATCCCCTCTTTTGGTGTGTCTCCTCACAGGTGAAATTCTTGGGAGGTGTAGCTGAGGTAAGATTTTCATTTGACTAAGTCAACAAATGAACCAGAAAAAACTTGGTCTATATAAGTTAACTCATCTGGTGGGGGGGGGGGGCTTTCTGTAGAAAGGCATGTGCTGTGGCTAAGCTGTCCAGATCTCATAATATCCATGAGATCTTTAGCAAGTCTGACAAGGATGTGTGGGTAGGCCTTAAGAGACTGAGACTCCCAGAAGGCCCAGGCTGAAGCAAGGCATTCCTTCCCATGAATAATAACCTGTAGAATTTCCAGTTGCTGTTGGTTGTTTTTCTAGTATATATATTTTTCAATAAATATTGCAGTAGATTATTTATTGTTACAGTTGTGGTAGTCATTTCAAAATGTCTGAAAAGAGCTTTAAAAGTGCACAAAATGTGGCCATGAGGTCCCCCTACGGGATCCCCGTACCCTATGTGTTTATTGCTCGGTAGCAACCCACTTGGATATGAATTGTGAGGCATATGCATTTTTTGGGCACAAGGCCTTCCACAGTAGGAAGGACAAGCTTGTTTTGAAGAGATTGCCACCAGCTCAGCAGGGGCCATCTTCAACCCCTTCTAAAAGTGTGGGCAAACCTGTTCTGAAAGATTGATAAAGAAATGCACAAAGTTCAGGAAAGCAAGTCTTACAAAAAAATCTGTGGACAGAGCTAGAAAACGGTTCCCTAACCCAATGGCTACCTTGGGTCTGACACTGAAGAATGTTGAAGCAGTCCGATCCCAAGCCTACTTGGATCTGATCTCCTTCAACCTCATTACACTTTTCTCCAGATCTGGTAAGTCCAAGGTTGCACTTGCCTATCGTTCTGGAGAGTAGATAATCAAGAGCTTCACCAGTGGCCTTGTCTGCCCATTCTTCAAGTTGCCTTACCAAAACCGATGTTGATAGAGTGATGCAAAGATATCTTTGACAGCAGATTTACTTAGTGGTCACCTTGGAGGCATTTCCTCAGGTCAGTTCAAGAACAGGCCCTGTGACCCTTCTGCTTCGATCCATCCTACATATCCAAACCCCATTCATCCGTGCATACCATTAGCACCTGAGTCGGTGCCGATACACCTCACTTCTTTGACTCCAGCCTTACTTCACTGTCTTTTGACTCTGACCTTGTCAGATTGGGAAGAAAATCTGAGACAGGGCACCAGAGGACAGGTCAATCTCGAAGCTTTTAGATGACTGTCAGGACATCTGCTTTTGACAATTCGGCTCCAGTGTCTGCTTCAGACCTGGGACGAATCTGTGTTGGCGGAGTTTTTTCTTTTCCCATTCTTCAAGGATCCCCCTTGTACCTGATTTCATGCACAGCGTTCAAAGCTGTCAAGAGAGCTCCATCATCTAGAGAAAGAAGGCTTCCTTCATCCTCTGTTCCATTCCAGTCTCTCTTTCTCTGCTTCAACCTCTGACCCTCCTCACCGACAGGGACAGTCTGCTACCAAGGACGCTGTCAGGGAAGTGCTCACTGTGAGATCCCAATCTGGTTTGGCTCCAGTGTCTGCTCTATAAGAAGTAATTTTGTAAATTAGACTCATTACCTAAGTCTTTCATGGTCTTTGGTTTGCCCAAGATACATAAAAACTTGGACAAACTACCTATTGTTGCCAGCAATGGCAGCAAAACTGAAGCCTTGGCTGTTTTTGTGGATAGGCATTTACAAGTAGTAGCCACTGTGGGTTCATCTTGTATAAAAAAGATTCATTTGAATTTAAGAATTTATTGGGTAACTTAGTTAACCCGCGGTAGTTGTGCTGCGGTAGTGTCGTCATCTCACAGCAAGACGTTGTCGCGTTCAATTCTCAGCTAGAACGTCTTCTGTGTGGAGGTATGCGTGAATGGGCGTGCCTTCGTTGAAGGTTGTGCGTCAGGGCTGGTAACTCGGCACGTAAAAATTCACTACCAAACAGCGTCCGGAGTTCCGCTGTGGCGACCCCTGACCGAGATGAGCCGAAAGACACAACATTGGGTAACTTAGTTGTGGAAGACAATGATATTTTAGTTACCCTGGATGTAAAATCATTTTATACCGTCATTCCTAATGATGAGGGTATGGAGGTAGTCAGGCTTGAAATCTTGAATTCTAAGAAGTTTTCTTCCAATATGATTGGTCTCCTTATGGAGATGTTAGACATTATTCTCAATTTTAATTTTTTTGAGTTTAATGGTAAGTTGTTTAGACAATAAATGGAGTAGCGATGGGTGCTGCTATGGCCCCTAGCTATGTCAATATTTTTATGCATGGATGGGAAAAGTGTCATGTGTTTGAAAGCATTTACATAAAATACATTGTATTTTTTAAGCGTTTTATTGATGATGCTTTTTTAATTTGGAGGTGTGATTTAAAATTATTGGAAGAATTTTTGATTTATCTCAGTAATGTTTCTTTTCTTAAATTTACTTCCATCTATGATGCGGTGACTATTAATTTTTTAGATCTCAATATTACCAAGATGAATGGTAAATTGGTAACAGCTACTCGTAAGAAGGAGGTCCAAAACAATTATTTTTTGCACTATGATAGTATGCACCCAAAAAAAACAAAAAAAAAACAAATATTGTTAAAGGTCAATTGACTGACTAGAGTACATCACTTAACTGATGAAGATCATACGTTTAATAAGGAGTGCATGAGCTTATGTGAGAAATGTATCAGCAGAGGGTATCCTAAAAATGATGTAGAACTTTACTTTAAAGAAATTGTTAGCAATAGAAGTGATAAGGTAGTAGTACCAAAAAATAAAGATACAAAAGATTTCAAAACTTTTGTGCAAGTTACCAACAGCATTGATGCTTATACTATAAAAAATATTACAAAAGACAATTGGAAATTTTTAAAGTGCAGTATGGAAGTGGGGCAAAAGGTAGGTGATGCCCCTGTTTTTGTGCAGAAAAAAGGCATAAGTTTTAAAAACTTATCTCAGAGTAAGTTAAACAGTAAAGTGCTGAAATGCAATAATCCGGGAATGTACAAATGCTTACTGTGCAATTTATGTGATTTGTTGTTGACTGAGGTTAAGGACATCAAAGTGGCCATCACATGGGTGCATATAAAAGGCAGATACACTTGCAAATCAAGATTTATAGTGTATTTGATTGTCTGTATGTCATGTACTGCATTTTATGTGGGGTGAACAACAAGAGAATGAAATAAAAGAATGTATGAGCACAAGTATGCTGTAATTGTGAAAGATGACAAAAATGCTTTAAGTAAGCATTATAAGACTGTGGATGTGTTGAATTAAAAGTTTTTTTTGTCATTATTTTTGGCTCTGGTTCGGTTTAATTTTATTTTCATTATTTGTTCCGGATTTTTGTTTGCTTTTTATTCTTTCATGGAAGACACAGATTTGGATGAAGGGGAAGGTTCTCCAATATCCCCCTTCAGAGACATCAGTTTTGGTGAGATCCTGGAATTGTTGAAGCAGAAGGGGGTTGTTCATCTAATACACCATACTTGAAGAATCCATGTTCCTGGAGGCTTTTGGAGCTTACCCTTCTACTGCCTGGGTGGTTCCTCCCCCTGGTGCCTTCATTGACTCAGTGCTTGGAAAGAACCTGACACATTGGAGTCGAGTCCCAAAAAAATCCAGCAGAACCCCCCCCCCCCCCGAAGGAAAACACACACTGGAGTAAAGGTTCCTCAGTGGATGTATAGTCGTTGTGGTGGCCAGTAAGAGCAAACTCTCCAAGAGTACATCTCTTCATTCCCCTAATAGGGAATCCAAGGCTCTGGACAGATTTGATAAATAGACTTATGCTTCAATGATTTTTCACTAAGAGTACTGAACTACTGGCTCATACTGCACGATTTCAGAGAGAATTAACAAAAGAGATAGAAATTTCTCTTATGGATAATTTAACAAAGAATATTCAACAAAAGTGGAATCCCAGCTATCTGTTCTTGTATCTTTTTGTAATGTCTCCATGTATCTGCTATCCAACACAGCTGTTGGGATGTCGAGAGCAGCAGGCACAGCAATAAGTTTTCATGCTTGGATGCAATTGTGTGACTTTGAAGGGAAGGCTATATGAAGTCCTTCACTAATGCTGTCTATTATGGTTTCATTGTCTTTGGACTAAAGGTTAGAGAGACAGTAATTAGAAGCAAGCAGGATGATAAGACCCTATCGATCATGGAAATCTGCTTCTCAACTCCTCAAAGGACCTTTTCCAGGATTCAATAAGGAAGAAAAATGTGATTCTGAAATGCTCAGGTTTTAACCAGGATGCTTCTTCGGATATTCTCTCCTGTGGCAGAGGGAGACGTGGCTTTAATGAACATCACCCTAGGGGAAAGCGGTCCACAAAACTAAGTATTTTTGTGGACCTTTTTCTGAGAAATCCTACCAGCGTTCCTGAAAGGTTGTCTGACTGCTGCTCTCTGGAGGCATTTTGGGGTGGTGCTTATCCCTGTACCCTATAACCTAGCAGGCCATCACATCAGACTTATGGATGATGTAGATATTCATCAGAGGATACACCATTCCCCTTCTTTATACTCCCTCCAATTTGGAATTTCACAAGTGCCCACCCTATTCGTTGGAGTCTGACACAGCAGAAGTCAAAAAGCTATTAGAGCCAGCAGGTCCCACAAGACCAGCTTGGATCTGGTGTCTACTCAAGATTATTTTTAGTTTTCAAAAAGAATGAGGTCCTAAGGTCAGTTTTGGATCTCAGTCATTTGAACGAATTTGTGAAACAGATGAAATTCTTGATGGTCCCAGTTCCACGCCATCCACCCTTTGCACATGAAGGATGACTGGATGTGCTCAGCAGATCTCCAGGACACTTATTATTATGTGAAGGTAAATGAACATTTAAGGGGATTTCTCTACTTTTGGCTGGGGGCCAATATTTATCAATTCAGACCTCTGCCCTTTGGCCTTACCACAGCCCCTGGGTGTTCACCAATTGCATGGCAGTAGTCACAGCCTGTCTCAGCTTGCAGGGGTTCCAGATGTTTCTATATTTGGATGATTGGCTCCAAACCACCCCGACCAAGAATCCCATGCAATCCTTAGAGTTTATCAGATGCTACCTAGACACTTTGAACCAGTGGCCATCCTACCACACTTGAGAATTCTCTCACTTCGAAGGGTAGCAAGTCAGGTTTTGCCTCATCCTTCCCCACCAGCAAGACTGACTGAAGAAGCTATCAAACCTAGTAATTTTATAATCACTTTAATCCATATTTCCCTCTTTTACGTAAGAGTCCTGCAATGGATTCTCAGTGCAGTGGTCTCAACTACATCATCCTTTGACTGTGCCAGTCAAACTAACTCCAGTTTGCCGAACTCAAATCAACTGGTGGGTATCATTTCCACTTCTATTCAAAGGCTATTCATTCTACCCTTCTCTCATAGCTGTCATCACCATGGATGCTTCCCTTTTGGGGAGGAGGCATTATGAATGGAAGACTGTTTAAGGTACCTGGACACCATTATTGTTGTTATAGCCTTATGGTGTATTCTCATAATTTTTACTCAAGTATTTATTTTCCCTGATATAGCCTGAAATAACATTATTAATCTGATGCTGTCTGTGTCATTATTGATCACGGATGGGACTTGAATCCGAACTAGCAACTGAAAGGACCAATCCAAAGCTCAAGCTCCTTACCTTCCCATAATCCCTTACTGACCCACAATCCTCAGATCTCATTTGCCATGATCACTAACAGGATGTGTTTCTGGCAGCTCAAGCTTCTCGTACTTAAGGTAAGTACCTTTTTTTGTACTTTGGGTTTTTTCTAGTTCTCTCCCTCTGATAGTTTAATTTTCCTGCCCTCCCATTTGGTGTCAGTTCTTTAGGATTTTTGTTGGTTAGGTTGGGTTCTTACCTTTACTTCCCAGGTCCTCCCTTGGTCGGTTAAGGGTTCTTTTTTATAATGCCCTCTCCCTTTAGACCCTTTTCTACCTTCACTCCTTGTTCAGAGTGCAGGTGTTGGTTTTTCTGGTATGCGTGTGTGTGTGATTGTTAGTGATGTCTGACAAGCCAACTGGGTTTAAAAGGTGATCGTCATGTGGGTGGAAAATGCCGCAATCTGATGTTGTTAATCTTCTTCCCATTCATCACTCATGGGTTCGGTTCTGAGCCCACAGAACCGAGTCTGCCTAATACCAAGCTCACGTACACCAAAAACACTCGAGGTAAGCTGCTACCCACAATGTCCTTCTCCCAGTTACCTCAGATCTCATTTGCCGCACAGCCATATAGTAACGTTTCACCGAGTTCTCCAGCTAAGTGTTATATTTTATAAATAATTGTGTATTTTTTTTAACTTTTTTCTAAGCTAACTTGTTTCTACCCTCTTTTACCTATCTAGTTCTACCTGTTGGGTATTTCTTATACCATCGTTGGTACACCCTCTCCTACCCTTGTGGTATCGTTTGATACTATCATTGGTATCTTCTTCTTCTTCCTCTTCGAGTGATACTCTGTCAAAGCTCTTTTCTCACTCCCTTTAGTCAGTAGTTTGTTTGATTTTGTGTGTATGGATATGTCTGGAAAAAAAAAGGGGGACTTTGGGGTTTAAACATTGCACTTCCTGCAATGGCAAACTCCCTAGCAGTGATTCACACGATGATTGTGTGTATTGCCTGGGGGTTTCACATCTCTCTGTGAAACCTCCTTGACAGATTTGCCTAAGTTTTAGTCAGTGGACACTGAACAAGAGAAAAAATAAACTGATTTTGAAAGGCCTGTTAGTCTCACCTTTCTCAGAGGCCCTTTCTGTGTCGGAGGTTTCAACCCTTCCTATGAAGAACAAAAAACGTCCCCATTCAGATTCCTCTTCACTGGATGGTGATAAGGGCAAGTCCCATAAACACAAGGCTCACAAATCTTCAACGGAACACAAAATTGCTTCATCGACTCAGTCTGCGACTATTGCTTCTGTTCCGAGCTCTGCTCCAGTTGCTTCTTCATTCAGTGTCATAGATATTACAGAAACTCTGACGTCGGCGCCACCTTCGGCACCGACCTCTACGGCCCCATTCCTATCTACAGTGACAACTTCGGCTCAGACCTTACTTTCAATAGTTTCGGCACAGACTTCACCTTTTACCGCAGTGAAGGCGGTTCCGACAATCCCTTTGTAACCGATAATAAACCTCGACTCCAAGTGCTCCTCAGCACCAAGTCCCTTCTCGACGCTGCTGAATCCTCTATTACCTGTCTCCAAGTTAGACACTACGGTGCCGATAACTCAGACACCACGGACCCGGTACTCCCCTTCATTGGACCTGTTCTTAGGCCAAACGTATAGCCCCTTTCTGGACCAGCCTGACTTCCCTTAAGGCGTGTCCACGAGGTCCACCAGGAGTCTTTCTGAATTCAATGTGGTGTGCCTGCTGGACAAGCTATTGACAGCCAGTGGGATAACAAACATTCCTAAGACTCATCCCACTTCAGTGTTTGGGTCTATTGCTCCTGGGACTCCCACTTATACTCCTCCTTTAGATCTGTCAGTTCCGAGGCCTATTGCTCCGACATCCTTGGTGGCAACCCAATCCTCAGTGCCGACAGTGACCCTCACTGAGGCTTCGAGGCCATCCCTTTGGGTTTCAGTTCCATCTGAACCGTCCCTTCTTCAGTCTCATGGTTGGGGGGGGGGACCCTCTGTTCTGAGCAGGGTTCTAAGTTTTTTTATCGGTTACACCCTCAGATCTGGGGACAGCACCTGCCCTGATCTTGCTCGAGGCTCCATCCCTGGGAGCGTGTCTGGCGGAGCGGGGTGTGACCTCGGTTCTGAGATTGTCCTACTCGGTTCCAGGCTCCCATTCCTCTTTGGGCGGGCCGGCTTTCCAGGTGATTGAGAGGGTGCTTACTTCTGGAAGTGCTCCTCCTACGTTGAAACTTCCCCCTGCTCCCTCTGAGCTACAGCTACCACGGGCCACCTCCCCAGGACACCGAGAGCAGAAGCCTCAGGAAATCCCAGTTCAGGGTACTCTTCCTTCCGAGTCTTCCTCAGATATCCCCACTGAAGAACCTCCTCGAAAGAAGGCATGTAAGAGGAAACACCTTGACTCTCCTGTGGAGTCTCTCACAGAGGATATGGACTACGATGATGGGGAAGGGTCCCCATGGTCACCCCCTGACGATGTCTCCATTGGAGATATCCTGGAAATATTGAAACAGAGGAGTGGCTGGAAGCCCTCTAACCATTCCTCGGAGGAGTCAGTCTTCCTGCAGGCTTTCCGCTCTCGGCCTTCTTCTTCTTGGGTGACCTCACCTGCCGACGAGTTAGTCCAGCTCATTGTGCAGTGTGCGTGGAAGAACCCTGATTCTGTTGAGGCCATTCTTCGGAGACCATATAAGATTCTTTCCCCACCAGAAGAGCATCCCCACTGATTTAGAGGCTTGCCAGTTGATGCTATGGTGGTGGCGGCGGCCAATAAAAAGGATCTTGCTGAAGATAGTCCTACTGTTCACCCACCCAACAGAGAGTCCTGGGCTGTGGACAGACTAAGGAAGTGAATTTTTGCTTCAGTGACCTTTGCAGTCAGGTCCCTGAACTACTTGGCACATTTCATGAGACTCTAAAGATATCTGATTTCCGAACTTTCCGGAGCCCTCGCGGGTCAAGTTTCTGATGGGGCAGGATACAAGGTTGACTTTCAACTTGCCACCCTTGAGCCTATCTTCAACTCATCCAAGAGGTTGCTCTCCCACCAACAGAAGGGGCAGCTAGAGCTGCAGGTGCAAGCATAGTCATGAGGCGTCATGCCTGGATGCGCATCTGTAACCTTGCAGACTCCTTCAAGTCCTCCTTTTTGAACGCCCCTATTGAACCATCTTCCTTGTTTGGTTCTAAAATAAAGGACACACTGGTTCATAGGTTAGTACTAGGCTATATGCCCTAAGGCCCACAAGCCTAGCCATAACAATTCTCTGACTATTTCTTCCCACAGTATTTACTTCCCTGGACCTCTGTCTAGCAGGGTGAATGACGTGATCCACAGGGTGAATTTTCTATCTCCCATCCAATCGTCAAGGTTCCTTTTGAAGAGGGCCAAAGAGGTGCTCTGCTTGACATGTATGGGCAGTCCATTCCAGAGTCTGGGGAGTCTCTGGGTCAGGAACCTATCCCTCCAGCATGTTTTGTTCATTGTGATGACAAGGTTTAGATCCCTGGAGTGTGTGTCTCTGAGGGATTGGGATTTAAGTGTAGCATGTCCAACAGCTCTGGGTTTGACATGGCCTTGTATATTAAGCAAAGATCGCCTCTGAGTAGACGATATGCGACAGAGTATAGCTGGAGATTTTTTAGACGGTCAGCATAAGGCATCTGTTTTAGGCCTTTAGGCCTGTGATTCTTTTAGTGTGGTATTCCTGCAGCCTTTCCAGTTGTTTCACTTGTCTTGAGAGGTACATATCAAATGGGGCATTGTATTCTATAATGGGTCTAATGAGAGATGAGTACAGTAGGACAACAACCTCCTTTTTTCTGGATGAAAAGCCCTTAGTGATTGGGTGTGCCACATAGAATGATTTCCTGACTGTTGTGGCGATGTGGTTATCAAAGGTGAGACCACTGTCCACCTGTGTCCCTAATCTCTTATCACACTTTCGGTGTTTAGTGTACTGCCACATATGTGGTAATTCACTGGTGCATGTTTTTCCCCAAAGGGGATAGCTATACATTTCTTGGCATTGAGCCTGAGCCCATGGCTCTGGCACCAAGCATCTGCTTCTGTAAGACCCTTTTGTAGAATGTCCACATCATTTGGGGATTCAGTAATGGCTCCCAGTTTGCAGTCATCTGCGAACTTTGTTAGCCAGAGTCCCTTAGTGTTAGCCTGTACTTCAGAGAAGTAGATGCCAAACAAGAGTGGTCCCAGGACTGAACCCTGAGGTACTCCACTTGTGACTTGTCTGGAGTTGGATTTGGAGTCTGCTACTTTTACAGTGTGAGTTCTTTCAGTAAGCCAGTTGGCAACCCATCGAGTGATGTAGGGATTAATGCCCAGCTTAGTAAGTTTACCTATGATTCCAGAGTGGGGTATGGTGTCGAAGATCTTGGCAAGGTCCAGGTAGGCTGTATGGACGCCTTACCCTCGTCCATAGCTCTGGAGACTGACTCGAAGAAATCAGTCAGGTTCAGAAGACAAGATCGGCCCTTCACGAACCCAAACTGGGTGGGGACCAGTGTTTGAAGTTTTCCAATGTCCTTCTTTATAATTTCCATGATAATACGTTCCATGGCCTTGCAGATCAGGCTCGTCAAACTGATGGGGCGGTAGTTCCCAGGATCCAAGGTGGATCCCCCTTGTTGAGTGGGATAACTGTAGCTGTGCGCCATTAAGTTGGCACGAAGCTTGAGGTGAGGCTATGATTAAACATGACACTTAAGTGAGGTGCCAGTTCATGTTGTAGTTCATGTAGTACACAGCCTGGGATGTCGTCTGGTCCCATAGATGCTGTATTCTTAGCTTTAGAGAGTGCGGGTTTTACCTGTGTAGCCGTTATTAATGGAATTGGCAATCTTTCAGTATTGAGATGGGCCCTTTAGGGAGTGAGAGGGGGGGGGGTGAAGTTGGGCACTGAATCGATCTGCCAGGATATTGGCAATATCCTTGGGAGCAGTATATTTAATGCCATTCTGTTTAGCTCAGAGCAGATTTGAGCATTGCCATTTAGATTCTTGACATAGCTATAGAATGCGTTGTGGTTGTCTTTGGAATATTTGGCAATTTTATTTTCGTAACTAGTTTGGAGGATTGTATGAAGGATCTCAGCTTCTTACTGAGGCTGGTAAGGGAATTTTTTGCATCCTGGGATTTTCCTCTTTTCTGCAACAATTTCTTCCTTTTATTGTAAAGTTTGTTTATGGCAGGGGTCCACCATATTGGCTTCCTTTTTTTGAAGGAAAGAGTCTTGGTTCTGTTTGGGATGGCACGATTCATGCATGAGTGGATGTGCTCGTACAGTGCCTTAGTGTAAGATTCAGAAGTTGAACTTTCAGTTCCCATCTGCGTGGGTGTCATGAAGTTCGTCACTTTTGACTTAAGTAGCATGAAGTTGGCTTTGGAGAAGTTATTTACGGAGGTTTCCTTACGGGGGGGTGGGGGAGGGATGTGGATGTCAAGGGTGATTAGCTTATGGTCAGACCTGACCAACGAGAGGGTGACCAGAGGTGTGGAGCATCGATTTCCCATGTTGGTAATTACCAGGTCTAGGATATTGGAGCCCCTGGTGGGACTATGGATTAGTTGATCCAGGGCATTGGAATGTATGAATTCCAAGAACCGTTGGGCAAAGGTGTTTTTGTACACGAGTAGATGTTTTTCATCTCACATTGCTGCAGTCATAACCTGTGGGTAGTCCGCTGTCCTCGGTCGGCCCGAATACCAAAGTATTAGGCTGGCGTCGGTCATGGGCGCTCAGATCTGACGTCAGTGCGTCCCAGTATTAAAGCGCATGACCGACGTCATATCCTCAGTCTTTTTTGCCGCATGGTCCGAAGCAGAAGCAGCGTTTGCAAGTGCCGTTCGGCGTTCTGAAATTTTCGTATTTCGAGTTTCAGACCGAAACCAAGTTGGGCTAAGTACCCCGTTGGGGAATATTTTTGTTTTTTCTTGCCTCAGTTAATTCCGGATGTCAGAAAAAGTGAATAATTGTATTTCTTTTGGGAAACAAATACCGCATAGGGATTACCACTCTCTTTGTATTCCTTGTTTGGGGCCTGAGCACGACGTGGTCGGGTGTCGCTTTTGTGCTAGGTTTAATAAGCGCACCATTAAACGTAGGTTAGATTGCACTAGGCTTGTCTTTGGGAAGCAGTGTAATTATAATATGCCGTCGGATCCTCCGACGCCCGATTCTGCTAAGAAGCGCAAGGATAAGTCGTTAAGGTCCAAGCAGGATGAGTCGTCCGTTCCGGACGCCGGTTCTTTAGAAACTACGCTGGAAGCTGTAGATCCAGCCGAGGTTTCAGCTGAGTCTCAGGGGGAGACTTTGCTTTTGCAAGATGTGGCCTCACAGGAGTCAGGTCAGGCTGAAGGGGCCTCTCAGGTTGCTGTACTCCCTTCTTTGCCTAAGGTGGTTAGGCCTTCTCCTTCAGTCTCTAAGGTACCTTCTAAGGGCAGGCCTGGTTTGCCCTCCTCAGGTGTCAGTCCTAGTTCTGCAGGCTCTGTGCCTAAAAACACATGCTTAAAATGGCAGAAGATTTAATTTCCTTAATCAGGGGTTCTATGCCCCCTCCAGATAAGAGGCCTAGGGTGGAGCCAGAAGTGGAAAGTTTGGAACAGGTTTCAGATTACTCAGAGTCTTCGGCTGAAGACACTCAGGATTTTCCTCCTTATTCAGATTCGGACGCAGAGGATTCCAGTCCTTCTGCTTCTCCTCCAGAGGATTTTTCCTTTTCAGAAACCTTGCATTCTATGAGGGAGCATTTTAAATGGGAAGGTCAGGATTTCTCGGATTCCCGAAAGAGGCTTAGGGAATTTTTGTTTTTGCCTCAACATCGGCCCTTAGCTATACCTCCTGTTTTGGATGTTGTTCAGGATGTTTTCTCTGAGGCTTCCCTTAATCCAGACTCTTTGCCTCCTGCGCCAGTTAAACCGGATAGGTATTACAGGGTGCCTGAGGCTCATAAATATCTGTATAAGAGCCCAAGGGCTGACCCAGAAACTATTAGTCAGGGACCTAAGGGTGTCAGGGCTTCTGTTGTAAAGAATCCAGTTCCTATGGATAAAGAATCTAGAGCTTTGGATAGGTGGGGTAAAAAAGTGTACACCTCCTCCACTCTAGCAATGAGGGCTTTGAATTGCCAGTTTCATATGTTAAAGTACCAGAATTTTCTCCTTACTCAATTAAAATCTAAGGTAGATGCTGCAGAGAGCATAGAGTGTAAGGAATTACAGGAGTTGGTTCATGCTTCTGATCAGGTGGGTAAGCATTCCTTGCAGTGTGGTTTCGATGCTTTACAGGCTTCTTCCAGGGTGGCTGCCACTGGATCAGTTATTCGGAGGCACGCCTGGCTTAAGGATCAGAGTTTGTCAGAGCATGTTAAAGCTAGAATTTTGGATGCTCCTTTGCAGTCTGAAGCTTTGTTTGGTCCTCCTGTGGAGTCTGTTTTAAAGAAAATGGAAGACAAGGCTAAGTCTATGCAGACTGTTAAAGATTTTTTGCAGGTGCAGCCCCCTAAGTTTAGCAGAAATTGGCCTACTAAGGGATGGGCTTACCCTTCTTCTGATTTACAGTCTAGGGGCAGATCTAGACGTGGTAGGGGCAGAGCTCAGGGTTCTTTCAGGCCTAGAACGTGGAGTTCCCCTGCACCATCTACAAGTGAGGGCAGGGGCCAGTCCTTTCGTAAACAGGCCCAATGACCTGCATCTTCAGCTGCCAGATCCCTCCTGTCTGGCAGCTCCTTTGGGAGGAAAGTTAGCACTTTTCAAGCAAAACTGGCTTTTAGTCACCCAGGACAAATGGGTACTGGACATTATAAACCGAGGCTACAAGTTTTATTTCCACACATTGCCTCCTTTCAAAGGCATGCCAGACGCTCCTCCTCAGCAAAGAGTAGAGGCTCACAAACAGATTTCTTTACTTCTTCAAATGGGGCTATACAGCAAGTCCCTTTGTCAGAAGTGGGCCTAGGATTTTATTCTCGCCTGTTTCTTGTACCAAAGAAAGGAAACACTTGGAGACCAATTTTGGATTTATCTATCCTCAACACTTACCTGGACATTCCAAAATTCAAAATGTTGACGTTGCAACAACTTCTGCCTCTGTTGGGCAAAGACCACTGGATGGTAACTCTGGATCTCAAAGAGGCTTATCTTCATGTTCCTATCAGACCCAGTTGCAGGAGATTCCTGCGTTGGCTGGGACTTTACATTATCAGTTCTCTGCATTGCCCTTTGGCTTATCTACTGCCCAGGGTGTTCACAAAGGTTCTGGCCCCGTGATAGCCTTCTTAAGGTTAAGAGGAATACAAATTTATCCTTATTTGGACGATTGCCTGATTCTTGCTCAAGACGAAAACAAGCTTCTTCACCATCTACAGTATGTTATGGAAGTGTTAAGGTGCCTAGGGTATTCTGTGAACGAAACAAAGTCCAGTCTAGTACCCTCTCAGGAAATGTGCTTTCTGGGTGTGAGACTGAATACAGCTTCCCAGATGGCTTTTTTGACCCCGGACAAGCAAAGAAACCTTACACTTTACTTCCAGCAATTGTCTCTACGGTCCAGGCTGACTGCAAGGACAGTCCTTCAAGCCTTGGGGTTCATGGCATCTTGTATTCTGGTGCTTCCCAATGCCAAACTGCATATGAGGAAGCTACAATGGTATCTCAAAATGTATGGACACAACACTGCCACGATCTGGACACTGTCATTCAAATAATACCTTGCATTCAAAAGGAATTTTTGTGGTGGGCTCAGGAATGTCACCTAAACAAGGGACTCTCTGTGACCCGACCAGAGGTGAGTCAGATCTTAACGACAGATGCCTCGGACAAGGCTTGGGGAGCACACCTCAATGGAAAGTGGGTTCAAGACACGTGGCCTGCCAGACTTCAACATTTACATATCAACTTGAAGGAGATGTTAGCAGTCCAGTTTGCATTGATGGCTTTCAAGGATTTACTTCACCCGGGACAAGTGTTGATTCAAACAGACAACACAACTGTCATGTGGTACATCAACAAGCAAGGGGGAACACATTCGTACCCTTTTTGCAGACAAGCTATGATTCTGCGGGAGACTGCTCTCAGTATGCACCTCACTCTTCAGGCAAGGTTTCTGCCAGGAGCACAGAACTCCTTAGCAGATGTTTTGAGCAGACAGATGGTGGATCCCCACGAGTGGAAGTTGGATCCTCATGTATTTCGACAGTTGACAGTGATATGGGGGACTCCAGACATAGATCTGTTCGCTTCTCCACTGAATTTCCAGTTGCCAAAGTTTTGCACAAAGATGTTTCATCCCACAGCTTGGAAAGTGGATGCTCTATCATTCAGTTGGAGCAATCTTCACGTCTATGCCTTTCCTCCTCTGCCTCTCCTTCCCAAGGTGCTCTTGAAGGTCAGACAGGACAAGCCCTCCATGATTCTAATAGCTCCAGATTGGCCTCGACAGCACTGGTACCCTCTGCTGAGGAGTTTAGTACGGGAGCCTCCTTGGCCTTTGCCTTCAATTCCACACCTTTTGTCCCAGGCGGGCAATCATTTCCTCAATGTCAGGATTCAGTCCCTGCATCTAACAGCCTGGCATATTCTGTTCTAGAACCTGAAGGGTCAAGCTTCCTCAACAAGTTTTGATGTTATTTTGGAGGCCAGAAGGCCTAGTACAAGGAAAGTTTATGCTGATAAATGGAGGAGATTTTTTATTTGGAGCACAGCAAAGAGTTTTGATGTTTTCAGGCCTAATTTGAGTGTTTCTCTTCAATATCTTACAGAATTATTAGACAAAGGTTTGTCTTTCTCCTCTGTAAAAGTTCATGCTGCAGCCATTTCTGCTCACTATGACTGTGACCCACCATTATTCTCTCATCCTTTCTTTAAACAATTCCTTAGAGGGGCAAAGAACATAAGACCCCCACGTAGAGCTCCTACTCCTTCCTGGGATCTCAATTTTGTGTTGGAAAAACTTACTTTACCTCCTTTTGAACCTGCAGCTACGTCTGAGTTAAAGTTTTTGTCTTGGAAGACTGCTTTTTTGTTGGCCATTACGTCTGCTAGAAGGGTTTCTGAATTGCAGGCTCTCATGGCAGTTGAGCCCTTCCTGATTTTTCATAAGGATAGGGTGTCTCTGCGTACTAACCCTACTTTTATGCCTAAGGTGGTTTCAAATGTGGCCCTGAACCAATCTATTCATTTGCCTACTTTTTATGCTGATCCCCAAAATAAAGGGGAGAAAATTTTGCACACTTTGGATATTCACAGGCAGTTGCGTTATTATTTGAGCAGGACTAAAAGTTTCAGACAGTCTCAACAGTTATTTGTTTCTTTTGCTTCAAGCTCTCAGGGGAAACCTATTTCTAAACAAACTATTTCTAAGTGGATTGGTCATTGTATTGCCTTTTGTTATTCTCATCATGGTAAGGAGATTCCGGCTGGAATCAGACCTCATTCCACTAGGGCTACTGCCACTTCTACTGCTTTTTTGAGGGGAGTAGCTACCAAAGATATTTTGGAAGCAGCTACTTGGAGTTCAGTGCACACTTTTTCTAAACATTACCATCTCCCTCTTTATTCCAAGTCTAGGGCTGGGTTTGCCACTGCAGTCTTGCAGGGCTTATTAGCAGCCCCCAATGCTTTATGATTTGGCCAACCTCCCTTTACTTTTGCTTTGGGATTCTACCCACAGGTTATGACTGCAGCAGTGTGAGATGAAGAACATAGTACAGTTTTGTACCTACCATAAATGTAGATGTTCGAAGATCCACATTGCTGCAGTCCAATTTACCCTCCCTCCTTCCCTTCTGTAGTTTGGAGTGTTTGTTTGTTTAGGTTGTAGATATTGGTTGTACATGGGTTTTGGAGGTTTTTTCTATTTTAGGCTGTGGCCTTTCTTTTTGGGCCTTCTGACATCTGGGGCAAGAAAAGACTGAGGATATGACGTCGGTCATGCGCTTTAATACTGGGACGCACTGACGTCAGATCTGAGCGCCCATGACTGACACCAGCCTAATACTTTGGTATTCGGGCCGACCGAGGACAGCGGACTACCCACAGGTTATGACTGCAGCAATGTGGATCTTCGAACATCTACATTTATGGTAGGTACAAAACTGTACTTTTTCCCAGTTAATGGCAGGGTAGTTGAAATCACCCAGTATTAGGGTGTTTGGTTGTATCTTAATATTTTCCAGTATGTTTAGAAAGGTGTAGTGAGAAACTTGGGGGATGGTGGGGGATCTGTAACAAGCTACAATTTGGATTGCTGTCTTACCTAGTGTTAGTTGCACCTGCAGAATTTCACACGCATTGTTTTGGGCAACTAGCCTGGTGGTGTGAATATCCTTGGTGAATATGGACACTCCTCCACCTTTAGTGTTTTGGTCCTAGTTTGGTGGCCAAAAAGTGTGGTAAGAGTAATACCCCTGGTATTGCAGGGGTGCTCTCTGGAGCCTTGAACCAGGTCTCAGTTACTGCGCAAATATCTATGTTCTCCATTTTTAGGAGTGCCTCGAGAGAGTGCATTTTGAGGTTTAGACTTCTAGCATTGTGTAGCATTACCTTCAGATTTTGCATGCTTGTACCATTTACGGTGATGGTTTTGTCCTTTGAACTTTACCTAAAAAAGGCACTATAGGGGTGGCAAGAGCCTTAGCCAGTAACCTGAATCCCAGGGGCGACAGGTGCGGACCATCTCTGGCAAAGCATCATGGTCTGTCGATCATGTCGTCCCAGGCAGACAGATACTGGATCCCCTTTGAATGACACCAGAAGCTTAGCCAATTGTTGAAGTCAATCATTTTGTCCTTGTACTGTGGTGTCATTCTGGGCGAGGGCAGGAATATACTCAGGGCTAGGGTCATACCTGCCTGGGCCACATGATCCGAGAGCTCTTCCATGTATCTTTTCATGTAGTCCAAGGAGGTACTTCTCAAGCCATTCACTCCAACATGGACAATGACAGAGTCATATTTGTACTTGTTGTGGAGTGACTTGAGTGCAGGCATTATGTGGCGGATCCTGGCACCCGACAGGCAGCTGACTGTAATTTTCTCCTTGTTCAGCCTGGCCAAGTGTGAGCAGGATGGAAAGATTTTGTCTGCCGTTGGCCTACATTTTTCCAAGCCCCAACATTCTTTTTCCAGGAACCAGAGGAGTGGAAAAATATGGCACAAAAAATCTCAAGGCCCTTTCCGCAACGCACATGGTGAGGATTCCCCTAAAGGCAGAGGGGGTTCCAATGGTGGAAGATGCCCCTTTAGGGGCAGAGGGGGTCCCTGAAATCAAGACTCCAAGGATTCTTTCTCCGGATGGTCTTATCTACCCTCCTGAAGCGTTGCCCGATTGCTTTCCTCTGGAAGCAGTCGGGGCTCGTTTTTCTCTGCACCAAACTGTCTGGCACTCTATTGCAAAAAATCGGTGGGTGCAGAGAATAATCTCTATTGGCTATTACATCCCTCTAACATCATGTCCAAACCCTACAAAAAGCACCTTCCCAATGTTCCACCCAGTCAAAGGGAAGAAGCGGCTTTAGAGATAAGAAAGCTGTGTCAAAAAAAAGTCATCCAACCAGTCGCCCCAGACCAATGCGACTCCAGTTTTTACCCAAAATTCTTTTTGGTGCCAAAAAAGACTGGGGACTGGAGACCCATTCTGGATCTCAGCCATCTAAGCAAGTCAGTGGTTCAGACCAAATTCCGCATGGTCACTATTCAATCCATTCTCCCTTTTTTACAGGAGGATGTTTGGATGTGCTCGATAGACCTCCGGGATGCATATTACCACATCAAAATGGACAAATGCTCCAGGAGTCTCCTTCACTTCTGGCTCGGAGCTAATCATTATAAGTTCAGAGCCCTGCCATTCGGTCTCTTGACGGCCCTCCGAGTGTTCACGAAATGCCTAGCAGTGGTGACAGCTCATCTGAGACTTCAAGGATTCCAGGTGTTTCCATATTTAGACGATTGGCTCCTTTCCACCCCCACTAAGCGTATCCTGACCATGGCCCTCCGATACACACTCTCACTAGTGGAGTCTCTAGGCGTCACAGTCCATTGGGAGAAATCCAATCTACAACCTACCCAACAACTGGAATTTATAGGGGCAGTTTTCAGTACTCGAACATGCCTGGTATCTCTACCAGTTCACAGGCTTCAGAGGTTAAGATTGCAAGTACGACTGATACTCTGTCAAAGAAAGGTGTCAGCAAGAGAAGTTCTCCAGGCTCTGGGGTCCATGGCTGCGGCCATTCCGATTGTTCCTCTGGCAAGATTACACATGAGACTGTTACAGTGGCTCCTATTGTCCCAATGGTTGGCAAATCTTCACTCCTTAAATTCACAGATCCTCATTACCAACTCTTGCAAGCAAGATCTCCTGTGGTGGATGAAGCCAGAAGAAAAACTGTGGTATCGCCCCTTCTAGACCCCTCAACCCAATGCCACGGTTACCACAGATGCTTCCCTCGTAGGATGGGGGGTGGGCCATTTTCAAGACAGTCCAAGGCACGTAGTCCAGCTTAGTGGCCAACCTGCATATCAGTGTTCTGGAGTTGAGAGCGATGCTGTTGGCGTTGCTGCCATTACATCTTCTCTTTCCATTGGAAACGATTGCGATTCAATCAGACAATATGTCAGTAGTCTGGTACTTCAACAAGCAAGGAGGAACCAAGTCCTACCCCCTGTGTCGAGAGGCCATGAGAATTTGGCACTGGGCGATAGCTTCCAACCGCTTTCTTATAGGAATGCATATTCCATGGAGCTCCAACATGATTGTGGACAGGCTAAGCAGATGTATCCTCCTTCCACACGAGTGGTGTCTCAATCCAAACATGACGGCACATATTTTCAGTTGATGGGCCAGCCTTGCTGCGATCTCTTCGCTTCCTTTTTCGACCAACAAATGCAGCAGTTTCTTTGTCTTCTTTCCCTCAGAGGGGGGAGTCCCTGAGAGACGCTTTGACTCACGATTGGCCCACTGGTCTCCTCTATGCTTATCCTCCAATTCCTTTGATACCCCTATTTTTGAAGATAGCAGTTCGGTTGAGATGCAAGGGGATCCTCATTCTGTCCTCATCAAGTGCGATTCCCTTTCCTCCGGCCTCACCTGTTACAACCTCCATGGATCCTGGACACTTGTCCGGACTTAATTTCTCACCCCCAAGGGTTGACTCTCCCAGCTCTGTCCACTCTCAAACTGACAGCTTGGTTTCTCCACTTCCGCTAGTCGCCAGGCAGGAAACCCTCTCCTCCCATGTTCTCGATATTATTCTGGCCTCTCATAGCCATCCACCAGAAAACATTACAGAGATAAGTAGAAAAGGTTTGCTCTCTGGTCTAAAGAACAGATGCTAGACCCCCTCTCAGCTCCTGTCTCTGTTATTCTTCAATACCTTTCTGAGTTTTTTGAGAATGGAGCATCAGCTTCTACCATTCAAGTCCACTTAGTTACCTCAAATTTCTATCATGGAAATCTCTATTTTTGGTGGCTGTCACATCAGCTAGATGGATGTCAGAATTACAAGCCTTATGCATCAAGAGCCCATATTTAATTTTTCATAAAGACAGAGTATCTCTTCGTACTAATCCATCTTTTCTCCCCAAAGTGATTTCTGATTTCTCTGTGAACCAGTCCATTGAACTCCCAATGTTTTTCCCAAATTATTCCAATAAAGGAGAATACTGTCTACATTCATTGGAAATACATAGACAACTATGTTTTTACTTGGAAAGGATTAAATCTATCGGCAAGTCAGATCAACTTTTCATTTCCTTCTCTAGACCAAAAATGGGATGTGCTGTACCAAAAGTCACTTTATCAAAATAGCTCAGAAACTGTATTGCCTTTTCATATTCACATGTGAATGAGCCTAAACCTGGCACTTTCAACGAGAACCATAGCAACTTCTGTTGTTTTTCACTGTAGAGCCTCTATGGACGACATTTGCGCAGCAGCCATTTGGGCTAAACCTCACACTTTCATCAAACATTGCAAGCTGGACATGGTCTCCGGGGGAAGAGCGGCCTTGGCTCAGTGGTACTCAGGAATGTTCTTCCATAAGACCACACAGGCTTTCAAGTAGCTTTGGATTCTGTCCCATCAGTGATGACTGGGAAGGAGATTAACAACATCAGATAAAGAAGTTATGTCTTACCATAACGTTCCATCTATGTTGTTGATCTTCTTCCATTCATCACATCCCACCTTCCGTCCCCCACCAAAGACTCCTGGTGGATCTTATGGCCCTTATGGTGTTTTCAGGGTTTTTGTGCAGAAATGGCCTCTGCTTTTTACTTCTGTATGTTTCATGCGAACTCGATCGAGGTAACTGGGAGAAGGGCATTGTGGGTAGCAGCTTAGCTCGAGAGTTTTGTGTACGTGAGCTTGGTATTAGGCCGACTCTGTTCTGAGGTCTCGTAACCGAACCCATCAGTGATGAATGGAAGAAGATCAACAACACAGATGGAACGTTATGATAAGACATAACTTATTTTTCCGACTCGCATGAGGAGTGTGTCTGTTGCCTAGGGGAATCTCACCTGGAGTTTGAATACAACATTTGTGCCGCTTTCAACCCCAGGGCTCTCACAGACCACAGAAACAAGCATATACTAAAGGGGCTTGCTAAAGGGGTTCCTTTACCCTCCGACTCCCCCTCTAAGACCTCTTCAGATCCAAAAAGGAAGCCTTCCTCTTCCAGGGATCCTTCCTCCAAAAAGCAGAGGTTCTCTGATCCGAGTCCAGCCTCCTTGGCTTCGGATCTGGGCTCTGCTGCTCCGAGACCCACAGATCATTCTGTCAGAGCCAAAGCCTCAATGCCTTGCAAGCCCTTGGATCTGACACTTTGTAGACTGTCTTTGGAACCAACCTGTCTGTCAGATTCGTTCACATCCTCGGATCTGTCAAGGTCCTCTGATTCATTGCTTACACCGGATCCTATTGTAATTGTCAGCTAACCCTCCAGATCTAGGAGCTCGGGTCCAGGGGATAGGAGTTGATCTTCTTCACGAGACCACGGGTTAGTTTTGGGTTCCCCTGCAAGGTTGGTGCATTCTTCTATCTCTTCCAGATTCTCCAGAAGTTTGCTCCCCTCGGACATGAGCAGGATGATGAGGAGTTTTCTCAATGCCCAAATCGAGTTGGGCTTGTTACCATCCCCTGCTCAGTTGTCTAGGGGTCCGTTTCCTTCCATGGGTCTTGGCTGTGCTCATACGATCCAACAGGGTTTGGATCACTAGAATCGGAACATGCCCTGTGAGAGGCTGATGGTGTCCAGGGTACCTTTCTTCCCCACACCGTCAAAGCCACTGGCAGGCCCTGTTCCGCTGCCCTTGGTATGGGCTATGCCTTGGCCCCGAGAGTTCATTGCTGGTTCCTGGCAGATGGGGTGGAGCCCTGAGTTGCCAGACCATTCCCAAACTCTGGGGGCCTCCACACTGGACAGTTTGGGGCTGGTATCGTCGGGAGACATCAGCACTGCTTTGGGGTCCTTCCTTCCTTCTCGGGTGACTCTAACTGTGGAGGAGGAGAGGGGGGCTTCATTCAGCCTGTCAGCTTTCCACCTCCTCCGGCTGAGCAGCTAATGCTTCTTTGTCTGTAGGTCCTCCCCAGCCCCTCTAGACCTTAGGCAGCAAGTCCTCATCTTCCTTCCAGGGTCAGCCCTCCTTGTGAGCACGTTCAAACAGGTGTTACCTCCCTTGGGGTCCCTGCCTTTTCTGAGACCCCCCCCCCCCCAGAACTGAGCCCACCGCACGGAGGAACCTCCCCGGAAGAGGATGTGGAAGAGGAGGCACTTGGACTCCCCTAGAGAGTCCCTCACCGAAGACACGGATTTTAAGGAGGGAGATGGGTCCCCCAGGCTTCCTTTGGAGGATGTATCCTTTGGTGACATCCTCGAAATTCTTAAAGGAATCCGTGTTTCTGAAGGCCTTCGGGACAGGTCCATCTTTTACCTGGGTGTTCCCCTCCTGCCAACAAACTTGTCCAGCTTATCGCCGACAGGGCATGAAAGGAGCCGGACAGTGGAACCAGTGCCTAAAAAGCCCAACAAATTTCTAAGCCCCCTCTAAGGACAAGACGTTTTGGAGTAAGACTGTCCCGATTGACATTGCGATGGCCACAGCTTCAAAAAAGGAGCTCGCTGACCAGAGCTCCACGGTTCATCCCCCAAACAGGGAGTCTTGGGCGGTTTACCATTTTGGAAAGTGCGTCTTTTCCTCAGCTCATCTCTGGCTGCAAGGTTTCCAGGTCTTTCCGTACCTGGACGATTGGCTCCTCACGGCCCCCATGAGGCACCAACTCATGATGGACACAGATTATACTCTTCATCTCTACATGAAATGTTCAGTTTCGAGTTTGTAATCCTGAAGTCTTCTAAAGCTAAGCACCCCGTTGGGGATCCTTTTTTCTTGCTCTAACCGATGTCAGAAAAAGTTAACAATTGTCTTGCCTGTGGAAAGCAAATACCTCACAGAGATTTTTGTGCCTTGTTTAACGCCCAAACCATTCATCGTCGGGCTATCTTTGTTGCTAAATTCTTTTGCTCTCATTCTCCATATTCCGAAATGGCTTCGATAAGCCATCTGACCACTGATCTTCCGAAAAAACGTAAAGATAAAGACAGAGACAGACCGCATAGGTCCAAAACTGCCGACGACGCTTCCGTTAAGCTAGTCACCAGTCCAGTGGTCCAGTCAAGCTCCTATGCCACAAAAACAAATGCTTAGAATGGCTGAAGATCTTATTACCCTAATTAGGGGAAGCCAGCCTTACCCTGCTAAGAGACAAAGAATTGAGTTTAATAATTCTACTCTGACCCTTCTGATTATCAGGACATGCCCTTATCAGCATATGAAGATTCAGATGGAGAGGAATCCATTCCCTCTACCTGCCCTCCAGAGGATTTTTCTTTTGGTGAAACCTTGCATACTTTAAGAGAGCATTTCCGCTGGGAATGCCAAGGCTATCCTCAGTCCAAAAAGAGACTTAAAGAATTTTTAGAGTTGCCTCAGCACAGGCCTGTAGCTATACCCCCTGTCCTGGATGTTGTAGATGATGTTTTTATGGAATCCAGTCAGATACATTACCCCCGGCCCCTAGGAAACCTGACAGGTACTACAGAGTACCTGATTCCCACAAATTTCTCTTCAAGAATCCTACTACGGATCCAGAGACTATTTCCCAGGGACCTAAAGGTATTACGGCTACTACAGCCAAAAATCCTACCCCTTCTGACAGGGATTCCAGAGCTTTAGACAGATGGAGTAAGAAGGTATATACCTCTGCAACTCTTGCCATCAGGGCATTGAATTGCCAGTTTCATATATTGAAGTATCAGCAACATATTATGCAATTAATTAAACAAAAAATATTGTTACTTCCAGATTGTGCAGAAAATAAAGATTTACAATAGCTAATGCATTCTGCAAACCAAGTAAATAAGCATCCTTTGCAGTGTGGCTTTGATGCCGAAGCATCTTGCAGGGCTGCAGTCACTCAGTCTGTACTGAGAAGGCATGCTTGGCTGAAGGAACAAACTTTGCCAGATCATGTCAAATCCAAATTACTAGATGCTCCTTTAAATAAGGACTGTTTGTTTGGCAGTAAAGCAGAAGAAGTTCTTAAAAAGAGGGAAGAAAAAGCTAAATCTATGCAAACTGCCAAAAAATTCTTACAAGTGCAGCCACCTAGATTCAGTAGGCATTGGCCTTCAAAAAACTGGTCTTTTCCAGCCCCTTCCAGGCCTTCCCAGACCAAACCCAGGGGAAACAGGCCACCCAGACTACAGTCTCAGTATATTGCAGAGATCTAAACAATGGAGTGCCCCCACCTCAAAAACAGGGAGTTGTAAGCCACCCCCTTATGGAAAACGTTCACAATGACTTTTCAATTATCCTTTCCAGCTCTGCCTAATTACTTGTGCCCCTAGAAGGAAAACCTGCCCTTCATGCAAAAAACTGGATGCCCATTACTCAGGACCGATGGGTCCTAAACATTGAATCCCAGGGGTACAAATTCTACTTCCATTCACTGCCAGCCCCAAGCAGGTTTTCAGACTTTTCCTCCAAACCAGTGGGCAGAGGTTCAAAAGCAAGTACTTTCCCTGCTCAGTATCAGAGCTATTCAACCTGTTCCAGTAGAACAAAGGGGTCAGGGTTTCTACTCCAGACTTTTCCTGGTGCCCAGAAAAGAGGGCTCTTGGTGCCCAATCCTGGATCTATCAGTTCTCAACACCTTTCTGGTGGTCCCAGAATTCACTTACCATAAATGTAGATGTTCGAGTGTATTCACTGTTGCCGTCCTGGTTTCCCTCCCTCCAGCCCCCTGTTTTTTCTCTATCCTTTCTACCTATCCTCTATATGGCCATTTTTTATGGTAGTGGTATTTACTTTTTACTGGTTGTGTTCCACACCATATACTAACTTCCTATTTGGGGGGCTCCTGACATCTCGGGCAAGAAAAACTGATGTAATGGCGTCGGCTGTCTGTTTTATACCCCTGACAACCTAACATCATAGAAGAAGCGACAGCATCCGATGCAGAAATCCCAAGGCTCTGGTATTCAGGCCGACTGAGGGTTACCTGCAGGCAGATAACCCAAGTGTGATGACAGCAACAGTGAATACACTCGAACATCTACATTTATGGTAAGTGTACACAACTGTACAATCCTTCTCCGTTAAGATTCATGCCTCTGCCATCTCAGCTCATTATAAAACTGAGTCATCTCTATTTTCTCATCCTCTCTTCAAACAGTTCCTGAGAGAGGCCAACAACTTAAGGCCCCCTAGGAGAACACCCAGCGCTGCCTGGGACCTTAACTTTGTGCTGGAAAAGCTCACATGTCCCCCCTTTGAACCTGCTGCCTCAGTAGAGTTAAAATTCCTCTCTTGGAAAACAGCCTTGCTTTTAGCCATAACTTAAGCTAGAAGAGTGTCGAGTTACAGGCTCTAATGGCTGTGGAACCCTTCATTATTTTCCATGCTGACAGGGTTTCCCTCAGGACTAACCCGTCCTTTATGCCTAAGGTGGTGTCCAATGTGGCTCTAAACCAATCCATCCATTTACCAAACCTTCTTCCCTAACCCTCAGAATAAAGGGGAAAGGATCCTGCACTTCTTGGGCGTACACAGGCACCTCTGGTTCTACCCTGATAGGACCAATCCTTTCAGAAAATCTGACCAGCTGCTAGTTAGCTTTGCTACAGAGGCAGATGGTAAGCCATTTCAAAACAAACCATTTCCAAATGGATAGCACACTGCATCCATTTGTGCTACAAGCACCATGGGAAACCAACCCCACAGGAGGTCAGAATACATTCCACTAGGGCTACTTCTACCTCTACAGCATTTCTCAGGGGAGTCCCTACCAGGGACATCCTGGAAGGTGGAACTTGGAGTTCTGTCCACACCTTCAGCAAGTATTACCACTTACCTATCTTTTCTAAATACAGGGCTGGATTTGCTACTGCAGTCTTGGAACGCCTACTAGCCAGCCTTAACACTTCTTGACTGTCTCCACCTTTCCTCAGCTTTGGGAATCAACCCAAATGTGATGACTGCAACAGTGAAACACGAAGAACATAGTACAGTTGTGTACACTTACTATAAATGTAAATGCTCGAGTGTATTCACTGTTGCAGTCCTGGTTTCCCTCCCTACAGCCCCCCCCCCCTGGCTTTTTCTGTCTTTCTGTCTCTCCTCTGTATGGCCATTCCTAATGGCATTGGTATTTACTTTTTACTGGTGGTGTTCCACCCCATATACTAGCTCCCCATTTGGGGGCTCCTGACATTTGGGGCAAGAAAAACCGATGTAATGGCGTCGGCTGCCTGTTTTATACCCCTGACGACCTGACGTCATGGAAGAAGCGAAAGCATCTGATGCAGAAATACTAAGACTCTGGTATTCAGGCCGACTGAGGGCTACCTGCAGGCAGATAACCCAAGTGTGATGACTGCAACAGTGAATGCACTCGAACATCTACATTTATGGTACGTGTACACATCTGTACTTTTTGCCTCCCCTTTGAACAGACCACTTCCTCTTTTCTGTGCTAGAGTCCAAAGTCCTCCGACTTGGAAGGTGAACGCTGTATCTTTTTTCTTGGAAGGGAATGTTTCTGTACACCTTCCCTCCACTTCCTCTGATACCGAGAGTGCTTATCAAGATCAATCAAGACTCCCCCAAAGTCTTGCTGGTGACTCTTTTTTGACCCGGACAGTATTGGTTTCCCCTTCTTTACCTAGCCAGGGCAATCACCACAGGTTACCTCACAGAGTGGACTTTCTTGCACAAAATAAGGAGTCTGACTCATCCTCATTTGTCCACTCTTCAACTGACACTGTGGGTGAAAGGGTTTTGATTCCTCTCAGGCACCTTTTTTCTGAGGAAGTGCTTAGGGTTCTGCAGGTGGCCATGAAACCTACTAGAAGTAAAATCATATTTGTCTAAATGGAAGAGATTTTCTGTCTGGTGCTTTTCTCGTAACCAACACACATTTTCTGTGGGGATCACTCTGGTTCTCGTATATCTGTGTGAACTGCTGCATGCTGTGGTTAGCATATTCTTCACTTAAAGCCCACCTTTCAGCTATTTCTGCTTGTCTGCCATTGACTCCTCCTCTTGCTTCTAGGTTTTGTGGCAAACGATTTCTTAAATGCGCCCTTCTTCTCAGGTCAGCAGAAGCTTGTTCCACCTTTCTCTGACCTGAGTTTTGTGCTTGAAAAATTGACTACGGCTTCTTTTAAGCCTGCGGCTTCAGCTTCCTTACAACATTGTACTTGAAAGACTGTTCTTCTTTTGGCCCTTATTTCAGCTAAAAGAGTCTCTGAACTACAGGCTGTTTTAACTCTTTCTCCTTTCTTAGTTTTTCACAGGGACATGGTGTCTCTTCGTATTAATCCTTCTTTCATGCCCAAAGTGGTTAATGAGTTGTATCTTAATCAGTCTGTTAATGTGCACTGTCTTTTTTCTTCTCCTCAAGTCTGGTAGTGAGAAGGTTCTTCACACTTTGTATTTGCATGGACAGCTCAGATATCATTTGGATAAGGCTAAGGCTTTTCACAAATATGAACAACTTTGTTTCCTTTCATCCCAGTGCTCTAGGTGTAGCTGTTTCTAAGCAAACCATATCCACCTGGATCTCAAGGATTTCTTTTTGTTGTTCCTTCCATGGTAAATGTCTTTCTACCTCTGTAAAGGCTCATTCTGCCAGAGCTGTTGCTTGCTGTGGTACTTTTTTTTTTCAAAGGATTGGATAACAGTTCCATCCTTGAGGCTGCTACTTGGACTTCTGTCCATAACTTCTGTAAGCATTACAAGTTGGATATTGTTTCCAGAGTAAGAACTTGCTTTGCCAGAGCTGTCCTGCATGGTTTTCTAGAGGGCTTTTCTGGGCCTTTCTCCTGCCATTTTTCCTGTTGAGCTTTTGTACTTTCCCATAGGTAAAGAATACTGCAGCAATAATATGGCAGGACATAGTACAATTGTGTAAAATCTTACCATAACAGTAGATGTCCTTCTCGTCACTGTTACAGTTTTTGCTCACTCTACCCTCCCCCTTTTTGCTACTCCCTATTTCTTTTATCTTCTTGGCCTGGAATTCCTTTCCTTTTTCTACATTTGTATGCACATGTTCCTCCTATTCCTAGGAAGTTTTGTTCCTTTTGGGTCTTTTCTGTTCTGAGGTGTGTACGTCCGTATGTCATCTTTATACCCTACTCCTTGTGCTGGGAGCATACGGGTGACATACAACATCTATATATATTCCTAAGACTTTGGTATACTGGCCGGATGTTGAGCTACCCTCGGCAGGGAATCTGTTGGGTAAAGAATACTGTGACAATGAAGAGAAAGACGTCTACTGGTATGGTAAGTTTTTACACAACTGTACTTTGTTGAAGCTGCTATGATGTCTTACACTTAACAGGCCTGTGCTTCAAAGTACAATTGTTTCTTATTTTGGGTTGCTGGTACCCTGTTTTTCCCAAATTGGTTAACTTGCAGCCAATGAAGATCTGTCTTAGATATCTCCATGATTTGAGCCTCACTTATTCCATGGTCAGGATATATGCATCATATTTTTCTGTAAATCATGACTTTGTGAAAGTCAGGATTGTAGACCAGCACCTGCTGATCAAACAGTTCCTTAAAGACGTATTGCATCTCCATCTTCCTTTTGAATTCCCCTGAATGGAACCTGAAATGGCTGATAGGCTTTCCTGTCTGGCATTTGCACTTGCTGACTCAGTGGCATAGAAATGAATTTCTTGAAAAACTCTGATTCCGGTAATTGTCACTTTTTTGCACAGAACCTTGGAGCTTCAGATCCTTATGTGTAGGGCATCATATCAGGTATTTCAAAAGAGTAGGATGTCCCTCGAGACAAATTCAAGACAAACCCCAAGTTTCCTTCCACAGATATTTTCAGAGTTGCACCTGTACCACTTCGTAAATCTCCCAGTTTTCTTTATGGTGGCAGAAACTAGGGAGCAGAGGTCCTTCCATGGCCTTGGCATGCTCTTCTCCATGTTGCTCCTGTTGGGAGTTCCTGGTAAATCTTGGAAGTAAACATTTGTATTTTATTTGTGTAGTGATTGTGATATCTTCATTATTTCTCAGTGTTTATGGAGGTACTCACCACTGAATTATGGGCTAACTGGTAGGCCTGGATACTTGAGTATTTATGTACATGACATTTTACATCATGGCGTGCACCCATACAGTTAGGGCTTTTTCTGGGGGGATAAAACATTGCTGAATTCTGATTGGTAAAGATGCACTTATCTTGGGACCCTTAAGTACTTAACTGTGGGGCTTTTCATAGAGCAACCAATGCAGTAAGAACCTGTTATATATCTGACCTTTCATTGTCTTCTGAGGTGCCATGAATTATGGTATCAGTGTTGCTCATGTCTCTATTTCCTGTGACAGCTGTATTTGATGGAGGTGCGTCTTCTGATTAAGCAGACATTGTGTGGTTGTCAATCTCGTATTCTACACCCACATCTGTTAAACTACATTCCACATCTGCATTTTCTTGATTAAACTATTTGATGTTAGCAAATTGAGATTTTCCTACCAGTTGTGCATTGTTAATATGAGCTGTGTCAGGGACAATTGATTGGTATCTGAGATTGTGTCAAAGTTGTGCTTTGAAGTAATTTTAACAAAAAGTACTTGTGATAGTCTTTTCTTCTGGCATTATGAAAACAGAGTATGCTGAAAAGGTTAATTTTAAAAACAAACCAAAAAATTATTACAGAATTGTTTCTGTTTGACTAGGAGAATGCTGAAGTGGTGTTCAGAGGTCGGACATATACCGTGAATGAGATGAAGTTATACTTTCAAGTGTAAATTAGAAACTGAGGCTGTAGCTCGGAAGAGAATGTCTTCCAGGGGAGCGCTCTCTAAGTTTGATAGCTGATTTGTTTTACACAGCCCTTATGCTTGAAGGGCTGTTTATGTAACAGATTCCCATACTTATGATTGTGAAAGTCTGTATGTTAAGTTGTCACTCTCGCCTTCATTCTTGCTGGATGGGTTCGGAGCCGATCCTCGGCTCCGACTCGGCACTTGCTTTAGCTTAGGAACTCCTTTTACCAGCTCGAGGCAACCCTATATCCCATGATGCAAGGCGGAACTACCTCAGATCTCGTTTGCCGCTTAGCGAAAGAGGTCTCCTTTACCAGCAGAGGTAAGTGAATTTCTTGTCAAAGAAAGAGAAGCTTAGTTAGGGTTTTATTTTCCCCTTTTAGTCATAGTATAGTCTGTAGTGTATTACAGCCCACCCTATTCCCTTGTTTTTCAAACTTTTATAACCTTTTTAAACCTTTAGTGTAAAGTTTTAGTTAGGCCTAAAACCCCAGTTGTTAATCCCTTCCTGTGTGTTGTGTGTAGGGGATTAATTTTGTGTGTTTGTTGGGGTTTGTGTGTGTTTCTTCCTCCTAGGATATGTCTAGGGAAGGCAAGGTCTCAGGCTTCAAGAAGTGTGACTCGTGCTGTCAGAAAATGTCTCTGACAGACGGTCACACTTCTTGTGTTTATTGCCTGGGGCCTTTGCACCTGCAGGACTCCTGTGCTTTGTGTCACTCCTTTAGCCAGAGAGTCCTGCAGGAAAGGAGGAATAAACTTATCCTCCGTGGCTTACTTAAGCCAGAAGGTTCTCCCTCTAAAGCAGGGTCTGGGAAACCTTCTAAGCCACCGAAGGCTCAGGCTTCAGTTTCCAAGCCTCCTCCGGTGGCTCCGGCTCCATCGGAGCCGAGATCGGCTCCGGCTGGAACCAATGTTTCTGCCTCGAAAGTAGTGGGTTCGGTACCGGCTGGTTCCGATACCTTATCTACTGTAGCCTTGTCGGCTCCGGCTGGAGCCGACACTTTATCCAGCATCGGAGCCGAGAAACCTTCGGCTCCATCTGGAGTTCAGGGGACTTCGGCTCCGATGGCTCCGTCCCGAAAGAGATCTCGGTCCCCTTCATTACTGAGTATCCACTCGGCTCCGGGGTCTCCTCTTTTGTCGGAGCGGAGCCATCGGAGCCGATCTTCGAGATCTTCCAGGCTGTCTGACCACGACTTGGAGAGGGTGGTAAGCAGGCTGTTGAAGTCTCAGGCACTGGCCCAAATGCTCCATAGCCCGTCTCAACAGACTTGCTATAGCCTCACCCTTGAACTTCCTCCTCCGACTCCACATCAGAGTTCGGAGCCGGAGCTTCGGGACAGCGACTGTTTGGTGCCAGAGCCGATACATCCTTCGGCTCCGTCATCCTCGGCTCCGATCTCCTCCTTGAGACCTTCCTTGGAGGGATCCGGTCGTCGGGTTTCCTTGTCGGCTCCGAGGGGCTAGTGGCATCGGACCCTTGTCCGACCCGCTCTCCCTCTCGGAGCTTCGGCTTTGGTAAGCTCGGCGCCGACAACGGCCTCGGGGCCTTCCCTCTCAGTGGTGCCGGGCATTCCTGTTTCCTCGAGCAGGGATATTCCGGCCTCCCGGGAGGGAGCCTTTGAGGTGATGAGGAGTGTCCTGGCCTCTGAGCCTGGTCAACGGTCCATCCCTCTAGCCCCTCCCCCATCAGTGCCTGCAGACGCCTCTTGCCAGCCTCTTGCTCTCAGGCCCAGTGATCCATCGCCCCAGGTTTCCCCATTGGGAATTTCCTCCTCTTCCGAGGTTTCTCCTGATCCTGCAGGGGAACCCCTCGGAAGAGGACGTGTAAGAGGAAACACACAGACTCCCTGAGTCTACTACATCTGATACCGACTTAGATGAGTCGGAGGGTTCCCCACGGTCCCCTCTGAGGATGTCTCCTTTTCAGACATCCTTGAGCTCCTCAAACAGAGGGGAATTGGCCTCCATTGACCCCTCCGAGGATGAGTCGGTATACCTGGAGGCTTTGGATCCCGACCCTCCACCTCCTGGGTGTCTCCGCCCTTCGACCCACTGATGCAGGTAGTGGCTCGGAAGGCGTGGGCGGCTCCAGATTCTGTGGAACCTGTCCCCAGGAGACCATCCAAATTCATCACGACCCCTTCGGACAAACAGTTCCTTTCCAAGGGTGTCTCTGTGGATGCTATGGTGGTGGCGGCGGCCACTAAGAAGGAACTGGCGGATCCTTCAGTACCTGTCCATCCTCCTAACAAGGATTCTAGGACCATGGACAGGTATGGAAAGCGGATGTTTTCTTCAGCGACTTTTGCTATGTGTTCGCTGAATTATCTTTGTCACTTCACCAGGCTTCAACGGGATATTCTCAAAGAACTGGGTGAAGTAGTCCAGGATCCTTCTGCTGCTGGGGCTCAGGAAAAGATTGCCTCGCAGCTTGCAATCCTGAATTCCATATCTAACTCCTCCATGCGGCTCATATCCTATGCGGCCGATGGAGCGAGCAGGGCCGCAGGCACAGGAGTTGCTCTTAGACGCCAAGCCTGGATGCGGCTTTGTAATTTTGCGGACCCCTTTAAGGCGTCCTTCACTAATACCCCCTTTGATGGTTCGGCTTTGTTTGGACCTCAGGTGAAGGATACCTTGACCAGGTGTGAGCAGGACGGTAAAACTCTTTCTGCCGTTGGAGTCCAGTTTTCCACTCCTTCTAGACCATATCCCAAGGGTCAGAAGGGGGGAAGATGTGGTTCCGTAAAGCCCAAGGAGCTACACGGATGCGTGGTCAGTTTACCCCCAGAGGCAGAGGGGGTAACAATAATAGATGCCGCCCTAGAGGCAGGGGGGGTCCTCAGAACCAGGGCAACAGGGAGTCTCTTCCTGAGAAGCCCTTTCAGCATCCCTGAGGTGTTGCCCGACTGTCCACCCTTGGAGGCAGTCGGGGGAAGGATTTCGCTGTACCCAGTAGCCTGGCAATCCCTATCTCAAGAGATGTGGGTACAGTCGATCATATCCGAGAGTTACAAAATCCCCTTCGAAAGGTTTCCCGTACCTCTACAATCCCTTCCAGACATCTCACCCGGTCAAAGGGATTTGGCAGAACAGGAGGTTTCAAAGCTCCTAGAAAAAAGAGCCGTCCAGACTGTGCCGGCAGACCAGGTAGGATCCGGCGTCTACTCGAGATTCTTTTTGGTCCCCAAAAGGACGGGAGATTGGAGACCAATATTAGACCTGAGCAATCTAAACAGATTTGTCAAGAAGGCAAGATTCCGGATGGTCACGCTTCAGTCCATTCTGCCCTTTCTGGGCAAGGACAACTGGATGTGCTCTATAGACCTTCAGGATGCGTACTATCACATAAAGATCCACAGACACTCCAGAAGGTTTCTCCGCTTTCGGCTAGAGACCAGTCATTACCAATTCAGAGCACTGCCCTTTGGCCTCACTTCAGCCCCCAGAGTGTTTACCAAATGCATGGCAGTGGTCACAGCTCATCTGAGACGTCAAGGATTCCAGGTGTTTCCCTACTTGGACGACTGGCTCCTCTCCGCCACCACCAAGTGTCAGCTTCTTCAGTCCAGAGACTACACTCTACAGCTTTGCAGGAGTTTGGGAATTTCAGTAAATTTCGAAAAATCTTCTCTGCTGCCTTGCCAATCTATCACCTTTATAGGCGCAGAATTAAACACCGTCAAAATGTTAGCCAGACTAACAGATCAAAGAATTCTGGACATCCAAAAATTTGTTCGGCTTCTATTGCAAAGCAACAAGATCAAAGCCAGATTTATACTGAAGGTTCTAGGTCTTATGGCTGCGGCCATTGTTCTTCTACCACTGGCTCGCTTCCACATGCGTCTTCTGCAGTGGATGCTATTCACACAGTGGTTGTACCGCAGTCTCCCGATGAGGCATGAAATCTTGGTCACACAGTCATGCAGAGCTCATCTGAACTGTTGGATATCTTCCCCTCTTCTTCATCAGGGCAGACCCTTTATTCCCCCTCCTCCAGTTGCCACAGTCACTACGGATGCCTCTCTGATCGGGTGGGGGGGCATTATCAGGGCAGGATGGTCCACGGGACGTGGCAACCCATAGAATACCATCTGCACATAAATGTCCTGGAGATGAGAGCAGTGCTTTTAACGTTGCAAGCCCTCAACGACTTTCTTCCCACGGGGACTATTGCAGTACAAACGGACAACATGTCCGTGGTCTGGTACATCAACAAACAGGGCGGGACCAGGTCCTATCCGTTATGTCGAGAAGCTCTCAGACTTTGGCAATGGGCGATCTCTTCTCAGCGGTTTCTGATAGCAACACACATCCCCGGCAGGTCCAACCTATTAGCGGACAGGCTGAGCAGATCCATTCTGATGCCTCACGAGTGGTCTCTCAATCAATCTGTAGTGGATCAGATTTTTCTGAAGTGGGGCATTCCTTGTTGCGATCTTTTTGCTACTCCTCAAAACAACAAGTGCCCCGATTTTTTCACTCTCTTTCTCCTTCCAGGCCAACCCCTGAGAGACTCTCTAACCCAGGATTGGCCCCGGGGACTTCTGTACGCTTTTCCTCCCTTTCCCTTGATTCCACAAGTCATTCAGAAAGCCACCGTTTTGAGAGCCAAGTTGATCCTCATTGCCCCATATTGGCCTCGACAAATTTGGTTTCCGTCTCTGCATCGTCACCTTCTGGTGCAGCCCTGGCATCTGGACCCAGTTCCGGATCTCTTGATCCACCATTCGGGTCAGCAGCACCGGGCCATTCATTCTCTCAACCTCACTGCTTGGTTGCTCCACTTCCTACCCTAGCCAGGCTACCGATGATTTCGGACTCAGTCAGAGACATTTTAGTGTCTTCTTTGAAGTCGTCCACTAGGACTGTTTATGCTAGCAAGTGGCGACGTTTTTCTATTTGGGCAAATTCCAGAAATATTGATCCCTTTACTGCTCCTGTACATTCGGTTTTAGATTTCCTAGCGGAGGTTTTTCATTCAGGATCCTCGTCATCTACAGTCAAAGTACAACTGGCTGCTATTTCCAAGTATCATGTTGGCTTGCATGACAATAACATTATGTCTCATAGATTGTGCAAGGCCTTTCTGAGAGGAGTTTTTCTCCTAAAACCACCTATAAAGCATCCTCCTCCGCAATGGGATCTAAACTTAATGTTGGCATCCTTGATACTACTTCCCTTCGAACCGTCTGCTTCATGTTCTTTGAAGTTATTGACCTGGAAAACTATATTTTTACTGGCTGTCACTTCTGCAAGAAGGGTTTCCGAGATTCAAGCTCACTGCATTCGTTCCCCTTATTTGGTTTTCATAAGGACAGGGTATCATTAAGAACTAACCCTTCCTTTCTCCCCAAAGTCGTATCTCAAACCAACATTAACCAATCTATAGACCTACCAGTTTTTTTCCCAAACTATTCCAACAGAGCTGAACAGAAACTGCATTTTTTGGATGTCCATCGTCAGCTCAGGTACTATTTGCATAGAACTAAACAATTCAGAAAATCGGACCAATTATTTGTCTCCTATGCAGAAAACAGGATAGGTCTTCCAGTCTCTAAAGTGACATTATCCAGATGGTTAACTTCCACTATTTCCTATGTGTACTCTCTCAGAGGCAAGCAGCTATCTTCTAAGCCAAAAGCACACTCAACCAGGAGTCTATCCACTTCTGCAGCTTTTCAGGGTAGACTACCCATTGATACCATTTGTGCAGCAGCTACTTGGGCTACGCCTCATACCTTTGTCTCTCATTACAAGTTGGACTTGGCCTCCAGAGATAGGGCCAGTTTTGGTTCCACAGTTCTCAAGAGTCTGTTCCATTGAGCCACCCGGGATACAGGTGCTAGGGACGCGGTCCCATCCAGCAAGAATGAAGGAGTGACAACTTAACATTTAGAAGTTATGTACCTACCATAACGTTCCATGTTAGTTGTCTTCTCTGCCTTCTTTCTTCGTCCTCCCTCCTTCCCCCTGGCCTGGACAGATCTTGAAAAGTTCCTATTAGGTTGTTTCCTCCTGAGCCTTCTTATGAGGACTTCTATTAGGAACTTGTGTTCCTAATTATGTTAGGATAGTCTCTAGCAGGGTAGGTTAGCTACCAAACGAGATCTGAGGTAGTTCCGCCTTGCATCATGGGATATAGGGTTGCCTCGAGCTGGTAAAAGGAGTTCCTAAGCTAAAGCAAGTGCCGAGTCGGAGCCGAGGATCGGCTCCGAACCCATCCAGCAAGAAAGAAGGCGAGAGAAGACAACTAACATGGAACGTTATGGTAGGTACATAACTTCTAATTTCTGTACCTGAAAGATGGTCACTTAGGTTAATTCTTAACAGTTTCATTTGCAAGTAAACATTGCAGTGTACAAAGGTACTGACAGGAGGCATACCTCTGTATGATTGTGTCCATCCAAGTGATGTAGCTAGTCTCAGTGGAGCTTCCCCACCCCTCTTCTTTGCTGGCACAGTCTTCCCTTTCTTTGTCTGTCTCTGAACTCCTCTTTTGTCATAGTTGGTATCAACCCTCGTGTTAAAGCATTTTAAGGCTCCATCACACAAGTAATGCATCCTAATCCATTTTGAAGTATTCTTCCTTTTGCTGTCTCTGCTTATTCCTGAGTTCCTCTTTCTTTTGTACTACACCCCTTTCTGCTTGTCCTCTAACTTTTGTGAATATCCACTTCATAACACTTGTTTAACTGTGTTTCCTGTAGTGTATACATTCCTCTGATCATGATCTTATTCTTGCCTTCTCCATCATCATTGCCCTCTCTGTACTCTCTTTTGGCCTAATTTTTGTCTCTAAGCAAGACATTCAGAATTATATACAGCACTCCTAAAATGGTTTTACCATTGCCCTTTTAAAGGACAATGTTGGCTTTCCTTTGCTGTATAGCATAAGAATTATAGTTGTTTTCTTGTAAAGAAGTAACTTGCATAGAAATGCCTCCCCAAATTTCTTTTTATTTATTCCATTTTCTTGAAATGCTGTTTGAATTGTAATTTTGCTCTAAACAAGTGTCTGTATTAATTGATAAACTAAACTTAAGTTAGTTTGGAAATTTATTAATTTCTGCTGACACCATTTTTAGCCTGGACTTGTAAAAGAGACATATTATACATATTGCTGATTGTTTCTAATGTAGAAAAGATTTGACCTTTGCTGCAGAGGGTGAAAGATAATAGAAGAAAGTCAGTGATGGATCACATTTTAAACCTTTTAAGGAGTTGATGGCATGCAACTTATCAAATTAAGGAATCTGCACATATTTGTCCTTGCTACCTATAACAGAATCATTTTTATATACAATCTACATTTTTCTGTGTTATGCATAACACTTTTTTAAATTTCTGCTACAGCTGCGAAACAGGATTTAAAGATGGAGACCTTTTCATGTCCTTCAGAAGTATGTTTCAGGATGTTCGGGATGCAGTAGACTGGGTCCATTACAAGGTGATTATCTTTTTACTTATGACTTTTGTAGTGTGCAGTTTTGTACTTTTACTTTCAATGAAATGCCACCCTATATGATTGCCTGTAGTGAATGGCTTGGAGCAAACGCTCCATTTTCTGATCACTGGTAATTTACTGCAGTAGTTAACAAAGGTAGTAAACTATTTTACATATTTACTTTATAACCGATTGAAATGCTCTGCATTTTGTAAAGAACAGTATGGTATTGTCGTGGAAGAGGAATATTTCAAGCAACAGATCAGTAGAACAACTTTCTCTGTCTACTAGATGGCAGCATTTCTTGATAGAATTAATAGAATTTTCTGGGCCTATTCTATTACTGCTTATGTGAAATAACAGTGGTTATCTTTATTATAGTTCTCACATCTGTTGGTCTCTCTCTCTCTCTCTCTCTCTCTCTCTCTCTTTCTCTTTTATTTTGTTCTAAGCAGTCCTCCTTAGCAATAGCATTTTTAACAGGTTCAGTCAAAGTAATCTGATTTTTATTGAATTAGTACTTGCCCATTATTTTTTTGCTTGATGTGTTAATGTCAATGATATTGCTGCAAAAAGACTGCTCAGACAGATGCACAGATTGTATGTGCAGTTTTGAGAGCAGAAACTGTGCTTCTGGCTACAAAGTTTACAGATGAAATGTATTTATTAGAAAGACTTTTTAGAAGTTTTTTTGTTTTGTTTTTTTACTACAGACAGGTTAACTATCTTTAGAGTTATTTCTCTGAATTCCTCATAGTGGACTCAGTCTGGAAAAGTTAATGAATTACTGACTTTGAAAATCACGCAAAATATTACACCCTGCCTTTTGGTTTTAAGTGTGTGATTTTTGTCATTTTCCTGATAATGAAACTAAAACCTGCACCACTTACTTAATAGGCTGCATCCTATCAGACTGCAGCTTAGTATTTTTGTTGATAGTGCTGTTGCCATTTAACTTGTAGTCTCCTCAAATGCATTCGTAACGATCAGTAACAGTTGTGCTGTGGCTGCTTTGTACATGTGACAACCAGTCTAGCACAGATGGGATTTGAATTCGGCCACTGCCACCCTACTGTCATTCTTGATATGAGAGACAGGGGCTATAGTCCTTGAATTATTTATTTATTTATTTTATTTTACATTTGTTAACCGGGATGGTCCGACTGGATACATGTCCTTTTTCAGCGGAGGCCCGGGGTGAAAAGCTCCAACAGAGTTACATTGATAATTAGGTACAGTGAATGAGCTGAAAGAACTTAACAAAAACATAGGCTATTTACATACAAGTACAAGACTGCCATTACTATTTCTAAGATTACTACAAATGTAACATTAATAACATATTAGCAAGGACGGTAGGCAGTATAATGACATAGAGTTAGACAGGATACATATTTCTTTATCACAGTATACAAAGTACTTATCATCTTAGCTAGTTGTTTATGTTTTAGTTAATGGCACAGAGCTAGTCTGGGTTTGAGCAAGGACATAGCCAGTGTGACTTGAAGTGGAGTTTTAGACTATTTTTGAATTGACTTAGAGAAGTTGCAAGCGTGATGTTATTTGGGAGAGAGTTCCATATTTTACCAGTGGTGTTGGCAAATAGCGTGTCACCACCTAGGTTGAGAGATTTAGTTGTTTGGACAAGGAGTCTGTTTGCTGGCGAAGGCAGCTTAGATTGGAGTAGGGAGTCATTAAGTTTTTAGTGCTGGGGTATTCTCAGGTTATTTAAGGATTTTGAAGGCCTCTATGAGTTGGGACTGGTGAAGAAGGTGTGGAATTCTATCCATCCAAGCTTTTTCAGGTTAGTACAGTGGTGTGTTCTGTAGGGTAGGCCTGTAACGAACCTGGCAATGTGATTATAGCAGGATGAGAGCTTGGCCAGATCAGATTTGTTAAGGTGAGTGAGGACAGGAGAGGCATATAGTAGGGTAGAGAGAAGGTGTGAACGGGCTGTGGCTGCCCTGGCATTCGGGGTAAGGAAGGCTTTAATTCTATATAGGGTCCCAAGTTTCTTGTTGACTGACTTAATGGCTTGGTTGATATGTATATCAAATCTGAGTTTATTGTCAATGTTTACTCCTAATAGCTTTGTATAGGTGTCTGGGGAGATGATGGTCCCATTATTGGATTTTATAGTGAAGTTTTCAGTCGGAGATCTATTGGTTGGGTAGAAGAGAAGTAACTTGGTTTTGTTTGGATTTAAGATCAGGAGATGGTTGGCAAGCCAGTTTTCGACTTTGAATCCAGTACACTGCCCACAAAGAGATCTGAGGGGACACCAGAGAGAAGGTCTCATGAGTCACACTACTGGCATTCAGCAGGCTAAAGTAGAAAAAGTGCACTTAAACATAATTTGCAGACTAATACAAGCACAACTTAGTTTCAAGAGTATTCAGGAAATTTGCACTACTACCCTTTGTATAGACGTCCAGTATCCACATCCCGATTAGAACTGCATACTGACAAATTAGTAACACCCCAGGGCCTTTTCTCACCATGAATGTCAGTGTTGTTAGTGCCTCCTCACCCATAGAAACTACTTTTCAAGGAAATTATTATATTTCATGCATGAGCGCGCGCGCACACACACAGACACACACACACACACACACACACACACACACACACACACACACACACCATGTGTCCGTATACAATACCATATAATTCAAAGGGAAGGCTGGTAGAGTTTTCCAATTGTCTGCAACTTTTGTCCTGGCATGTTAATACTAGCACCACCCTAGACATTGATAGGGACCAACACCCTTCATACCTGTGCCACTCTTAATCAGTAACCAAATACAAAAACTACACAGAACAGTAATGTGCAGAGCAGTCTGAGCAACCAGAGGTGAATACCAGCAGCCTGACAGCCTCCAGTGCCAAGGAATTCTCTCTTCTCAGGTAATATATAATGAATAAATACCAGCCACAATATCTTAAAAGTGAAAAAAATAAATATTACTTAAAAAAATAGAGGTTAGTGTAGATACAGATTATATATGCAGAGGTAAATGTATCTACACATTGAATAGATAACAATAGTTGCACAGAAGCTGAGGAAGTGCCAGAAACCTGAAAAGGTACAGTAGTGGCAGTGTTACCAAAAGAGGGTATGGACTCAGCAAACTGTCTGTTGTGTTGACCAGTTTTATTCTTGAACCATGACTATAAAGTCTTTATGAATATACTGGCAAAGTGAGTGTGAAAAGCTCTACAAAGATTGATAGACATGGATGTGTGTGTCTTTGTGGAAGGGGGACCAGACATCCTATAGCACTAATAAAATAGTGATGATATCGAATGCATTGGAGGCCAAGAAAACATCATTACTACCAGTAAGTCTAAATGCAGAGAGAGTATTTGACATGATTTGCTGGGACTTTATGAACTGGGCAGTGGCAGGATTTGGATTATCTAAATAAATAAGTAGAGTTAATATTGAAGTACATGAAGGTTGAAAGACAAGAATAAAGGTGAGAGGGGCTGTTTCATATAGATTGGATTTGAGGCAAGGAACTAAGACGTTATGCCTGCAGTCCCCACTTCTGTTTGCATTATACCTTGAGCATTTAGCTAGAAAAATGAAAGGTTCATAAATTTATGGTTGTGTTTGGCACAGATGCCAGGAGAAACTGGCCTTGCTTTGCAGATAATGTATTGTAATTTGACAGTGCCAGAATAAGATATCTTGTTGTTTCTTTCGGCTTATCCCAGTTAGGGGTCGCCACAGCGGAACTCCGGTCCACTAATGTTTAGTAGTGGATTTTTACGTGCTGTTTTACCAACCTTCAACAAAGGCACGCTCATTCACACATGCCTGCACACAGAAGCCGCTCTAGCTGAGAATCAAATGGGACAACGTCTTGCTGTGAGGCGACAACGCTACCGCAGCACCACTACCGCGGCTGCCAGAATAAGATATCTGTATTCTTTAAATGTATTGAGACAGTTTCAAGTATTATGTGGCTATGAAATAAATGAAGGCGAGACAAAGGCGATAACAGAAGCAGTATTTACCTGCATGAGTTAATCCAGCAGTATCCATCTTTATGGAGAAAGGTAAAATGAAGTATTTGGTTATTTTGATTAAAACAGAAACCACACTGACAAGCTAAAGATACTTGGGAGGAAACTAAATAAAAGATAGTTAAAAAGAAAGAGACCTCAAGACTAGACTCTCCCTCTTTACTGAATTTACCTGCAACTGTTACTGTGACAGTGGTTAGGTAATTTATATCATACCATGAATAATAGAATACATTTAATAAATGTTTTGCAGCCTTTTTAATGTGTCATCCTATAAGCAAATATTTGACATGTGTGTAGGAGGTTATGTATTTATACGTATGATTGATTTGTATTTTATGCATATCTTTACTTTGAGATATTTATATATTTTTCCCTCAGTGCACTGTTACTGGATCCTTAAATCTTACCCTATTTGCATTCAGTCTTACCATGAAGTTCAGAATGTTGCTATGTACTCATTTTGTATATATTATTGTCAGTTGAAAGACACTGATGTATTTTCTCCCCTTTTAGCTTGGGCTATGGCTGAAAAGAGGTCAGTAGACCTATCCACTTACCCTGTGATCAGATAACAAATAAATAAATAAATATGACTGTGGATTTGGATAATGCAATACATGCAGTAAAAATGTTTTAGTCTCACTAGTATTATGCATGGGTCAAACATACATTTACCAACTAGAGAAAAAGATATAGACAGTAATCAACAAAGAACTGAAGGAATGTATATGTAAAGGGAAAAGGGCTAGGGTAAAATGGGATGATTTCATCCTTCCTGCAACACAGGGGGAATTAGGATTGCCAAACTTGAAGGGTTACTTTAAGGCCATCCATGGATGGCCACATAGATATTAGATATTATTCTGTAGACTTTAAATACTAAGTAACCGATTGTATAGTATGTGTAACCAGGTTATAAATGTGGAGCTTTTCTCCCTGGGCCTCCACTGAAAATGGTTTGTAACTCAGATGGACTATCCCGGTAAGCAAATGTCAAATAAATAAAATAAGTAATACATATGTACCACACGTAGAATTCCATAGATGCAGATATGAAAAGTTGATCTTAACTGAAGGGGAATAGCCAAAACAGAGAGACTGTCCTGCTTGGACACAAGCACTTATGGAAGATGGTTAACAGTCTTACTTGTTTACCACATTATTGATCTGCAGTGTAAGCTGACATACATAAATTACAGTGAACAAAGAAATTTCACAGTAACACTTCCCATTAACATGCACTACGCATATACTTCCATCGTAATTCTGTTATTTACCCTACTTTTGAAGGGTGTTAATAAGCACACATATCCTGCCTATATAGATACCTACAGTTAAAGATAGTAGTCAGACAAAAGGTGGCTAGAATCAACAAGAGAAAATGAGCTAAAGAACCAAGGTATTGGGAACATGTTTGCGAAGTGAGAAAAGGCTAAACATTTGTTGGAGTTGCATACTAGAGACTGCCTTCCATTACCAAGGAGTGATAGAAGAGTACAAGCAAAGAGGGAGTGGGGGAGACAGCAAAACATACCAGCCATGGTAACATTTTAATTGAAATGAGAACAGAGAATGCAGTTAAGAAAGGAATAATAAGCAGGCATGCAAAATATTCCTTGATGACTACAAAACTAAGAAGAGTCAAGGAGGGACTGGGAAAAGAGAATTGATAGATAAATCACAAAAGAACAATGGGAAGAAATATACAGGTCACCTAAATGTGTAATAAAATCCAGACTGTTCAGAATATTTATCTAGAAGTGTCTGCACAGGTACTTTTACACCACAAGTAGACTTCACAATTTTCCTCAAGTGGAGAGTGGATAGTAGAGATCTGAGAGAGAAAAGAGAGGAAGTCTTTTGAGAGTAACCTCACTAGTTTAAAAAAAATTCTATAGAAAATGTCTTGATACAAATACTGGGTGAACAGGTAGTTTTAACTAAGGAAGTGATTTCTTTAGGTTGGAGTTTAGGCTTAGAAGTAAGAAGGCAAGGTAATGCTATGAGTATACTGATGTTGGCAGCAAAAAAAAAAAAAAAAAAAAAAAAAAAAAAGGAAGCCAAAGTCTACTCCCTTTCTTAATATTCAACACATCTCCTAATGCTGATTTAAAGTGCATTTAAACAAATACCATTTGGGGGTCAGTACATGCAGATTAATGTGTAGAAAGAACAGTAAAATAGAATAGCTAGCAGGTTAATAGATAAGACTGCAAAAAGTGTAAATACTGATGACTGAAAGCAAATATGTAGACTGCTTTTTTAAATATCTTTATTAAATATTTGCATCTCTAAGCTGTAACATGGTTTACACTCAAAAGTGGAAAAGAAAACAAACTGTAATAAGGTTTTTATTGTTGTAATGCTATATACATATGTGGTTTCTTTTTAACAAATTTCATTCACTCCAATTTACAAAGACTGTTCAATTCCTGCCTTCCCTTAAACCTTGCTCTACTTCCTGAACATTATTCTCCACATATTCTTCCCAGAAATTCCATTTTATTTGTATGACATTTGCCTGTTTCCTTTTCTAAAGATTCCCAACTCCAGTTCTTTCATCGCTTTTACCCAGAATTTCCTTTATGTGTGATATAGATTTGAATTTCCATTTTCTTTTAATTGCTTTTTTTGGCAGTCTGTAGCATTAAATTTAAGTTATGATCTGATCATGTCATTTTGATTCATTCCTCAACAAAAGGGTTTGGATCTGACTCTGACGTTTTTTTCCAGGTCATGGAGCACTGAAAGCTCTTGAGCTCCTCCCTTACCCATAATGCACTAGTTCCCAACCATATTTCAGTTCTTGTTTAACACCTTCACATAAGGACATAGTCACTGACTAACTCTCTAATTAGAACTTTTTTTCAGTGAGTTAAAGTAGATTTATAGATATAACTTCCCTCTCTTTTTAGAATGCATCCTCTGTTGCCATTCCTACACTTTTGTGTACCTTTTATTGTACCATTGTTGGTATTTTTCTGTCCTTTTCCCTTTCCCTTACCTTTGCATTAAAATCTTAAATTACCATTGTTAGTAATGTTTTCACGTTTTATAACTGTCTGTAGTTAAGATAGAATTATTTATTTATTTATTTATTTCATCTGCTGTTGATAATTATGTCTGCAAAACCTTAGGGTTTTAAAAAATGTAAGGCCTGTAGCCATAAGATTCCATTGTCAGATGCACACAAGTAGTGCATTTATTGCTTAGGCCTGGCCCATTTGAACTCTGCATGCAGTATTTGTAAGGGTTTAAATCCAAGGGCCCTTATTGATCATAAGAACAAACCAGTTTTGAGAGGATTGATGCCTTCTTCTTCCTCTGTTGCGGCATCTGGGGCTCAACCCCCTAAGAGAGGGTACAGAAAAGAGTCCAGAAGCGTCTTTTGGACCCTTCAGGTTCTTCAGCTCTGAGCTCTTCTCAGAGTTTAGAGCCACCTCTAAAGGTATCAAAACCATCAGATCCAATTCAGTTGTATCTGATAACTAAACTTTGATACGACTAGTTAGGATCCAAAGTCTACAACATCTGATCCGAAGGTCTCTTCGGATCCAGCCCCTCTGGCACTGGATCTGATATTTTCCCATCTCCTTTCCTGGAAGGATGTCACCACTCTAAGACTTCATCCATTGTTTCCTTGTCTCGTTGTTCCAGACGTCTGACTGAAGCAGATGTGGATAGGATGATAAAGAAATTTCTCTCTACGTAAATACAAATGGGGGTACTCCAGCTCCTACCCCATCAGGCCTGGAGACCTTCATTAGTACTGCCCCACCTACTTTGTCTCCTCTTCTGATCCGACCTTTAGTTTCAGAGCAGTTTGATCCGAGGATCCCAGACCTGTCTCTATCAGATCCAAAGACCCTAGTATCTTCTGCTCCGATACCGTCTCCGAGTAGACGGGCTCCAGCTTCATCACAGCTGGTTGATTGTTGGAGCAGTAGTGTTAGCATCAGATCCAAAGTGTTGGAGTCGACTGTGAGATTGTCAGAGCCATCTCTGCCCCTTGGAGCCTTGGCAGCTTGTCTCCGAACCCTACTTAGACTGGTTTGACTTAATTCTCTGAGCAATCAGATGTTCTTTGTACTTCACTGTTGCAGTCATCACATTTGGGTTATCTGCTTGCAGTAGCCCTCAGTCGGCCTGATTATCAAAGTCTCGGGTCCTGCGTCAGTTGCAGTCTCATCTTCTATGACGTCAGGTAGTCAGGGGTATAAAGCATGCAGCCGATGCCATTACATCAGTCTTTCTTGCCGTGCGGTGCCCGAAGCAGAAGCAGTTTGCAAATGCCGGTCAGCCGACTCCTGAAATTTTCGTTTTCGAGTTTCAGAACCGAAGTTTTCAACTAAGCTAAGTACCCCGTTGGGGAAACTTTTTCTTGCTCTAAACTGATGTCAGTAAAAGTTAATAATTGTATTTCTTGTGGAAAGCAAATACTTCATAAAGATTTTCATTCGTACGGCATTCCTTGCTTAGGCCCAGACCATGACGTACCTCGCTGTCGGTTTTGTGCCTTATTTAAACAACGAACTATTCGTCATTGGTTTATTTACGCTTCTAAATATTTTGGTACTCAGTTCAATTATCCAGAAATGGCTTCGGTAAGCCACCCGACTACCGGCATTCCAAAAAAATGCAAAGATAAAGACAGAAACAGACCACATAGGTCCAAAGCTGCCGATGACTCTTCTCCTAAGCTAGTCGCCAGTTCGCCGGTACTCACTGAGGCGCTTTCGCAGCCCCGATACCTGCTACTTCAGATTCGCAGGCCTCTACTGAGACCCATTCACGAGATGCTTCTTAAACTGTGGAACCTGCAGATGTCTTTACCTTGGATGGGTCCGGAGCTGCTGTGCAGGCACCGGCTTCTGAGGGTTCAGGCCTACTGACTTAAATATTAAACCGACGCCATCTTCTTCTTCAAGGCCTAATATTCGCTCCGTGCCTAAAAAAACGACACCCAGACCACATGATCAGGCCTGTATGCCTAAAAAAACAAATAATAAGAATGGCTGAAGACCTTATTACTTTAATCAGGGGAAGCCACTCTTCCCCCTCTAAGAAACCTAGGACTGAGTTTCCTTATGATTATTCTGATCAGGGCTCTGAAATTTCTGATCTGAAGTAGGAAACTTCATTTGATCATCAACTTGTGGGTATCGGATCCGACCTGTATCCGAGCTGGCAGCTTTGCAAGCTAGAGATCCGAGCTTCAAGCTCCTCCCCCTTACCCATAATGCCCTGCCACCTCCTTCCAATCCCCAGATCTTGTTTTCCACGGCTTTGTCAAGCACGGATTTCTCGAGCTCCTAGCTTTAGGCGATCTGTGAGTAGGAAAGTTTCCTAAAATCTCTTAGTTTTTTGTGTGTGAACAGTTAACTCCTTAGTTTAAACCCCTTTACCGTTCCTCTTAGTTTAAAGCCTAGTAATCCCCCCGTTTTCCCCTTAGGTGTTTGTGCGAGGTGTGTGTGTGTTTTTCTTTTGGGATAATGGCCGAGGCCTCTAAGGCCATTTTTTCTAAGTGCACTGAGTGTGGTCATAAGCTTTCCCCAGCGGATGGCCACACTCAGTGCGTCCTCTGCCTGGGGGTATCGCACTTGTCTTCTGGCTGCCAAATCTGTGCAGCTTTTAACCCCCAGGCCCTGAGGGATAGGAGGTATAAGCTGATTCTGGCAGGTCTTCTACCCCCGGAGTCGGCTTCCTCCTCCTCTCCCTCAGTGGCTGCAGCCGCAGCTGCGGCTGTTCAGCCTGTTGTTCCCTCTCCCCTGGCTGGGACTCAACCTCCCATTTCTTCTCAGGGATAGAGGGACTCTAAGAAGGAGAAGAAGGAGAGGAGAGAGAGAGGGAGAAAGAAAGGCATAGGAGCCACAAGCGGTGGGCCGACTCTGTCCCCTCGGCCCCGCCTGCCAAGCAGCTCTCCTCACCTCAGAAGATTTCCGGGCCTTCCCCCCCTTGGCTCCGTTCTCCACGCTTCTCACCGGAGCCGGAGGAAGAGGCCCAACCATCTTCGAGGTCATCGCGGCGGCCTTCCCTGCCAGCTTCGGCGGCCTTTTCTAGGTCGACTCGTCTCTCCGAAGCTGATATGGACCGGATAATGCGTCGTTTCCTCCAAACCCAGATGCAGATGGGAGTGCTGCTGACTCCCCCCCTCCGGGGGGGGATTTAGCCCCACTTTTTGCCCCGATAGCTCCTTCTCCAATCCATTATCGGGTTTCGGAGCCTTTGGATCCGAGGAGTCCCAGAGCCGGGGTGTCGGTGCAGACGGTTATAGTTACCTCGACGCCCGCCATGCCCTCGAGTTTTTCGGATCCGAGCTCTCGGAGCCATGCGTTGGATCCAGGGGGGCAGTGTATCTTCGGCTCCATTTTGGTCGGAGCACACTTCCCTCTCGAGTCAGAATGCTTCGGCTCCGACGCCGATCCCCACGCCGGATCCGAGGGTGTTAACTGCGGAGCCCAGAGAGATTGGTTCACCCTCGGCTTTCAACGTGGTGGAGAGGGTTCTCTCGAGAGGTTCGAGACCCCCTACTCTTTCTTCGAATCCAGCCCCCACTCCCTTGCAGCTGGGCTTGTCTTCCATCATCCAGTCCCAGGGATAGCCTGCATTGACGCCCCAGCCCGTTCCACTGGCGGAACATGGCCCTGTTAGTGTGCCCTTCTCAGACAGTCCCACCGAGGAGGTTCCTCACAAATGTAAGTGTAAGAGGAGGCAGTTGGACTCCCCTGAGTCCCTTGCGGAGGACACCGATTTGGAAGAAGGGGAAGGTTCCCTCAGGTCACCCCCCCCCCCATGACTTCTCCTTTGGAGACATTATGGAAATGCTTTGCTTGAAAGGGGGGGTGGTCAGCCCAAAAGCCTTCCTCAGACGAGTTGGTGTTTCTGGAGGCGTTCAAAGCAGGCCCGTCTACCTCTTGGGTGTCCCCTCCGGCCAACCCCCTGGTTGATCTCATCACTACCAGGGTGTGGAAGGAACCGGACACTGTAGAGCCGATCCCCAGGAGCCAGACAGGATTCTCAGTCCCCCCGTGGATAGGACGGCTTGGAGTAAGGGTTCCCCGGTAGATGCCATGGTGGTGGCGGCAGCCACCAAGAGGGAACTCGCTCATTACAGTTCCTCGATCCATCTTCCTGATAAGGAGTCTCGAACAATGGATCGTATAGGGAAGCGGATGTTTGCTTCAGCCACCTTTTCTATAAGGGAGGTGAATTACTTGGCCCATGTAATTAGACTTCAGCTGGATCTGGTGAAAGAATATGCTGAGTCTCCCCGAGGACAAACGGACCTTCTCGACTTGCATGGTCACTCTCAAATCTGTTTCAAACACATCTATGTGGCTACTTTCCCATGCCATGGAAGGAGCCGCTAGAGCCAGCGGGTCCGGTATCGCCTTAAGGCGTCACGCCTGGCTCCGGCTTTGTGACTTTGCGGAACCTTTCAAGGCGTCCTTCACGAACGCACCCTTAGACTGTTCTCCTCTATTTGGGAAGACCATCCACGATACATTGGTTCAGAGCGTGAAAGATGGGAAGACGCTGCCTGCCGTTGGAGTCCGCTTCTTGGCTCCTCAAAGGTCCTTTTCTAGGAACCAGAGAGGACAAAAAAAGATGTGGTTCCGGAAGTCTCAGCAGTCCCGTTACGCTCCGGACCCTTCGTCCTTCAGAGGCAGAGGAGGAGGACAAGGTGGACGTTGGCCCAGAGGCAGAGGGGGGCCGAAAAATTTTGGGTCACGGGAACCCTTTTCTGATTGACCCATGCAGCAGCCCTGAGGGGTTGCCCAACTGCACCTCTCTGGAGGCAGTCGGGGGGGTGTTTTTCAAAGCACTTGGCCCAGTGGGAGTCCATAACATCAGATCGCTGGGTGCTTCGAATAATATCCAGAGGTTACTCTATCCCTTTCATAAGTCTGCCTCCTCAGTCGAGGCACCTCCCCGATGTACCACCCAGCCAGAGGGAGGCTGCAGCTTTAGAGGTAAAAAAGCTGGTAGAAAAAAGAGCCATCCAGCACACCCCCCCAGGACAATCCAGATTAGGCAATTACTCCAGGTACTTTTTGGTGCCAAAGAAGACTGGGGACTTAAGGCCGATCCTCGACCTTTCAACAGTGAACCTTTTCATTGCCAAGGAAAAATTCCGGATGGTCACTCTTCAATCCATTCTGCCCCTGCTGCAGGAGAAGGACTGGATGTGCTCCATAGACCTCAAGGATGAGTACTATCACATTCTCATGGACAGGCGTTCCAGGAGGTTTCTCTGCTTCCGGCTAGGGGCCAGTCATTTCCAGTTCAGGGTCCTACCCTCCGGTCTCACCACAGCTCCCAGTGTGTTCACCAAGGTCATGGCAGTTGTAGCGGCCCACCTGAGGCTTCAAGGAATACAGGTATTTCCTTACCTAAATGACTGGCTCCTGACCGCCCCCACCAGGCATCTACTCTGCTTTAGCCAGGGATTGTTTCCTACTTCTAGCGTCCCATTTGGGGATCACCATAAACTTGAAGAAGTCATCCCTCCAACCAGTTCAAGTCTTGGAGTTCATAGGGGCCAGGATAGACACACTTCAGACCAAGGCCTTCTTGACGCCAGACAGACTTTGCAGTTTGACTTTACACGTTTTAGCCCTTCTCCATTCATCTGCCCCATCAGCGGAGTTAGTTCTGAGAGCTCTAGGGTCCATGGCAGCGGCAGTCAACCTCACGCCCTTAGCCCTCTTGTACATGAGGATTCTCCAGTGGACATTACAGGTTCAGTGGTCCATCCTTCACCATCCGTTGGACTTGCCGATTCCTCTCAGCAGAATGTGAAAAAATTCTCTCTTGTGGTGGCTCCACTCCCGAGAGCTTCGGGAAGGGCGACCGTTTGTTATGCAGCAACCCCAAGCCACGGTGGCCACTGATGCTTCTCGCCTTGGGTGGGTGGGTGGGTGGGGGGGCATTACGAGGGCAGAACTGTCCAAGGTGCGTGGACTCAGACAGAGACTGATGTTCATCTTGTTTCACTGCTGCAGTCATTATACTTGGGTTATCCTGCCGTCAGGCGATCCCGCAGTCGGCCAGAGTTCCAAAGTCTTGGTCCGGCATCGGTTGCTGTCGCTTCCTCCCTGACGTCAGTGCGTCAGGGGTATATAAGAAGCAACCAACGCCATTTTCTTCAGTCTTTCTTGCCGGGCAGTGCCCGAAGCAAAAGTAGTTCGCAAGTGCCGGTCGGCCGACTCCTGAGATATCGAATTCGATTTTCAGAACCAAAGTCTTCAATAAAGCTAAGTACCCCGTTGGGGAAACTTTTTCTTGCCTCAGACCGATGTCAGTAAAAGTTAATAATTGTATTTCTTGTGGGAAGCAAATACCTCATAAGGATTTTCATTCTTACTGTATTCCATACCTAGGCCGAGATCACGACGTCACTAGTTGTCGGTTTTGTGCTAAATTTAACAAATGCACTATTAAACGTCGGTTTGACTTTGCACGTCATTACTTTGGCTGAAGGTTTAATTATACCATGCCATCAGAACAACCGACGACCAGAATTCACAAAAAACGCAAAGACAAGGATAAGGACAGGCATCCGAGGTCCAAAACTGCCAACGAAGCCTCTTCTAGGCCAGTCGCCGGTTCTCAGTGAGGTGCTTTCGCAGCCCCTGACACCCGCTACCTCAGAGCCACAGGCCGCTACCGACACCCACACAGAGGTGCCTAGGCCTGTGGATACTCAAGGTGCTGGGCCTACCGAGACTAACCCTTCAGATGGGTCCGGAGCCGCTCAGCAGGCATCAGCTTCTGAGGGTGTTTTCAGACCTTCACAACTTACCATTGCAACTACAGCCAAGTCTAAAACTACATTAAAGACAAAGAAGCAAGTACAGCATTCACCTGGACAGGCCTCCATGCCTAAAAAGCAGATGCTCAAAATGGCCGAAGACTTAATTACTCTGATCAGGGGTTCCCATCCCCCTCCTGATAAAAGGCCTAGGCAGGATACAGACTATGATTCCTCTGACCAGGTTTCCATATGTTCTGATTCCTCTTCAGACCAGGAATACTCTTTACCCCCCTATGAGGATTCTGATGCTGAAGAATCAATTCCCTCAGCCTCTCCTCCTGAGGATTACTCTTTTGGGGACACTTTACATACCATGCGGGAGCATTTCCATTGGGAGGGCCAGGATTATTCAGAATCCAAGAAAAGGCTCAGCGACTTTCTTTTATTGCCTCAACACAGACCCCTTGCTATTCCGCCAGTGTTGGATATTGTGGATGATGTGTTCTCTGAATCCAGTTTAAATCCTGATTCTTTACCCCCTGCTCCAGTCAAGCCAGACAGGTACTACAGAGTCCCTGACTCTCACAAATTTCTTTATAAAAAGCCTGTTGCTGACCCAGAAACTATTTCCCAGGGTCCCAAAGGGGTAAAGGCTTCCACGGCTAAAAATCCAGTTCCCTCTGACAGGGATTCCAGAGCATTAGACAGATGGGGGAAGAAAGTTTACACCTCTGCAACTTTAGCAGTGAGGGCTTTAGATTACCAGATGTTATGAGATCCTATCTCGCCGACATTCTGTACTGATGGGCTCGGAGCCGATCCTCGGCTCCGACTCGGCACGCTATGCTATAGAGCGAAGCCTCTTATTGGCTGAGCTATTCTCTATCCCAGGATGCACCACCGCTAATCCCCCAGATCTCGTTTGCCGCTTACAATCTAGGACGTGGTCTCAAACTTGGCTGAGCTAAGTGCTGTTTTTTCTTAAAGTTTTCCTGTCAGGAAATTCTCTATTCTTTACCCAAAAGCTGTTTTAACAGCTATCGTTGTGTATAGTGTGTTTTTTTGGTAAAATTTTGTGGTAAATTTGTGTGATTGATTAGGGAAAGGTTTTTCGTTTAAGTTAGAGGGGCCTTCCCCTATTCTTTAGCGAGTTTTCTCTTTTTTTAAGGAGGTCAAGTACCTGTTTAAGTTAGAGGGTTCTTGGCCCTCCTTTTTGGTGTTTGTGGTATTGTACTTGTACTGTACTTGCTAATTTTGGTCTTTCTTTAAAAAAAAAAAAAAAAAAAAAGAGGGTTTTAAAAGGTTTTATTGTTATTAAAAATCTTGTTTTCTGACATAGTGTTTTTTCCTACTGTTTTAGTGAGTGGTTTACAGGCATTATTTCCAAAGAACATAGACCCTCAGGATTCAAGAAGTGCACGAGGTGCGATTATAAAATGTCCATCACTGATGATCACTCCTCGTGCGTGTACTGTTTAGGCGCCAAGCACCTACAGGAGTCTTGCAGCGTGTGTCATGCTTTTTCCTCCAGGGTCCTCCAAGAGAGGAAGAATAAATTAATATTGAAAGGGCTTATCAAACCCTCCTTCGAGGAGGCCTTATCTTCCTCTTCATCTCCAGCTAAGAAAAAGAAAGCGTCGGCTCCGACCAGCCCGTCGGAACCGACAAGTAAGAAATCTAGGCAGGCTTCTCCATCGGCTCCACGGACTTCGGAGCCGGTGAGCGTCTGCCTCGATGCCTCCAGTCTCGACTCCTCTGGTTTCGGAGCCGATGACTGGGGCTTCGAGAGGCGGGTCACCTTCATCAGCTCCACTGATTTTGGAGCCGATGAGGGTTGCCGGCTCAGACACTTCCCCCTCGGCGCCAAAGCCTCCCTCGGCACCGAGGGAAATTGTTTTGGAATCTCCCTCGGCACCGATACTGGTCGAGTCGATTCGGAGCCGGTCCCCCAGTCTTTTGGAGCCGATGGAGAAATCGGTTCGGACCCGATCGGTTTCCTCCCGATCTTCCAAGATGTCGGATTCAGACATCGACAGGGTGCTCCTAAGACTATTTCAGTCTCCTGTATTCCAGAAATTAGTTTCGGCTCCAGCCCATTCGGCTTCGGAGCCGATGGTCCACCCTGTAGTTCTGGTTCCTCCTCCAACAGCCTCGGCACCGTTGGAGCCGGTGCTGGTGGAGCCGATGGAGGTTTTCGGGTCGGCTCCGACCCTTACTCCAACCCCGGCTCTCGAGTCGGAGTTCGGTACACGGACCTCCTCCGTCGGCCATGGGGGGGACACTTCGGGACCAATGTTTTCAGTTCCGAGCCTTCCTCTCGGTGCGTCGGCTGCGGGGGTACCGTCTGCTGTTGTGGCCACGGGGGTTGGACCTTCCCAGGACTCTGGCGGTCCGGCCTTCAGGGCCATGAGGAGTGCTTTAGCCAAATCCTCTTTGGCTACCTCCACTGTTTCACCAGTACCTTCCCTACACACGGAGACTGGGTCTTTGGTAGTCCCCATGTTCCTGGACAGCGGAGCCCCGGGGCCTGAGGTCACCCCCAGTGGGGGTTCCCCCCCTCCTGGAGGTCCCTCTGAAGCTTCTTCGGAGGAACCCCCAAGGAAAAGACTGTGCAAGAGGAAGCACGTCGACTCCCTTGATGAGTCTCTCACGTCGGACACCGATCTTGATGATGCGGAGGGGTCCCCTAAGTCGTCCTCAGATGATGTCTCCTTCGCAGACATCTTGAAAGCCCTCAAACAACGAGGCGGCTGGCATTCCAACCCCCCCTCCGCTGACGAGTCGGTGTTCCTCAAGGCCTTCGGGGCTCAGCCCTCCGCCTCCTGGGTGTCTCCGCCCTTCGAGCTCCTAGATTTGATCTGTCGAAGGGCGTGGGAACATCCAGACTCTGTGGAACCGGTGCCTGCTCGCCCAAACAAGTTCTTATCAGCACCCCCAGAGAAGGAGTTTTTGACCAAAGGTGTGGCTGTAGATGCCTTGGTGGTGGCATCTGCTACCCAACAAGATGTAGCAGAGGCTTCGACGTCCGTCCATCCTCCTAATAAGGAGTCTAGGAGCGTGGATCGATGCAGGCGCACCCTCAGATCAGCGGCCTTTACCTTAAGGTCCCTGAACTATTTAGCGCACTTCACTAGATTTCAGAGGGATCTGATCAAGGAGCTTTCAGATACCCTCTTGGGTAACCTACCTGAGCAGCTGGCCCAGACGGTTGGCTCTCAGTTGGCTACGCTGTCATCCATATCAAACTCGTCCATGAGGCTCATTTCATATGCAGCCGAAGGGGCGAGTAAGCGGCGGCGGGTGTTGCTCACGGAGGCAAGCCTGTCTCCGCCTGTGTCATTTTTGGAAGCCTTTAAGTCTTCCTTTGCCGGCTCCCTTTGATGGGTCCTCCTTGTTTGGACCCAAGGTAAAGGACACGTTGACCCGCTGCGAGCAAGAAGGTAAGACTCTGACTGCCGTAGGGGCACGATTTTCCTCTCCCTTTCGGCCTTATCCCAAGGCTAAAAGAGGAGGGAAAATGTGGTTCCGTAAGTCCCAGAAGTCTTATCCCTCGCAGCAGGACGATCCCCCTTCTAGAGGCAGAGGAGGGGGAAATTTTTCTGGAAGACGCCGTCCCAGAGGCGGCAGAGGCCCCCGCAACACTGGAGACCCCGAGTCCTTTCGTGGCTCTTCAGCCTTCCACAATCCCTGAAGGATTGCCCGACTGTGCAGCTCCGGAGCCAGTCGGGGGTCGTTTTTCGAGGCACCTAAAAGCCTGGGAGAGTATCACTCAGGACCGATGGGTGCTTCGAATCATCGCCGGAGGTTACGCCATCCCTTTTTCTCTCTCCCCACCGCCGTCCAAGAGAATCCTGGACCCGCCACCCAGTCAACGGGAAATCGCAGTCTTAGAAGTCTCAAAGCTGCTTCAAAAAGGAGTCATCCAACCGGTCCCCGCAGACCAGATCGGATTAGGGACTTACTCAAGATTCTTTTTGGTGCCAAAAAAGACCAGGGACTTGAGGCCCATTTTGTATCTCAGCATCCTAAATAATTCAGTCAAAAAGTCCAAGTTCCGAATGGTCACCTTACAATCCATTCTCCCACTGCTGGAGAAAGGTGTTTGGATGTGCTCCATAGATCTCAAGGACGCCTATTGCCACATACTGGTAGATCAGGCGTCCAGGAGACATTTGCGCTTCAGCCTGGGAGACAGTCACTTTCAGTTCTGCGCGCTGCCCTTTGGTCTCACCACAGCCCCCAGGGTGTTCACCAAATGTTTGGCGGTCGTGACTGCTCACCTGAGGAGTCTAGGATTCCAGGTGTTTCCGTATCTGGACGACTGGCTCCTAACTGCCACCTCCAGGCGTCTACTGTTACAAAACCTACAAGCCACAATATCACTAGGCACTTCCCTTGGAATGACCTTCAATTGGCCAAAGTCTGTGTTGCTGCGATCTCAGCGCATAAGGTTCATCGGAGTAGAGATAGACTCGAACCTAATGCGGGTCTATCTTCCTACAGAAAGGATACAAACTATACAGGCTCAAGTCCGAGCCTTGATTCTCAGATCCAAAGCTCCAGCCAGGATGGTCCTGCAGCTATTGGGCTCTATGTCGGCCACTGTTCTTCTAGTCCCCTTAGCAAGATTGCATATGAGAATTCTCCAGTGGCTCCTTTCGACACAGTGCTCCTTTCAGGATCTCCCTCTCAGTCACCTCATCCGGATCACGGAAACTTGCAAATGGGACCTTCGCTGGTGGCTGGTGCCCTCCAATCTGGATCAGGGACAACCCTTTGTTCCACCTCCTCCTGTGGCCACTTTGACTACGGACGCCTCCCAGATGGGGTGGGGGGGGCATTCCCTGTGCAGGTCAGTTCAAGGCAAATGGCATTCGGAAGAGAGCCTCCTTCATATCAACATTTTAGAAATGAGGGCGGTGTTTCTGTCCCTACAAGCCCTTCACGATTACCTCCCTCAGGGCGTAATTGCCGTTCACTCCAACAACAAGTCAGTAGTCTGGTACCTGAACAAGCAGGGAGGGACCAGATCCTACCCCCTTTGTAGAGAGGCCATGAGAGTTTGGGAATGGGCAGTGACGACCAAACGTTTTCTAGTGGCGACTCATATCCCTGGCAAGTCCAACGTGATAGCCGACAGGCTAAGCAGAACAATTCTCTCTCCTCACGAGTGGTCTCTGAACGATGCAGTGACAACTCAGATCTTCAGCAGATGGGGAACTCCTTGTTGCGACCTCTTCGCAACCCCGCTGAACGCGAAGTGCAAGAACTTCTTCTCTCTCACTCCAGCTCCGGGGGAGAGTCCTATGGACGCATTAGCCCATCCTTGGCCCAACGGCTTGCTATACGCCTTCCCCCCAGTTCCCCTTCTTCCCAGGGTGATCCAAAAGGCGTCTCACTTGGGGAGCAAAATGATTTTGGTTGCCCCTTACTGGCCTCGTCAGGTATGGTTCCCCTATCTTCGGAGACATGCACTGGACAGTCCATGGTTCCTAGATCAGATCCCAGACCTATTAATTCATCAGTCGGGACAACTCCATCAGTCCCTTCACACTTTGAAGTTAACAGCTTGGCTCCTCCTCTTCCGACTATAGTCAAGAATCATACCTTAGACCCGGAAGTCATTCATATCTTATCCTCAGCCCACAAGTCTGCCACTAAGAAATTGTATACTAGCAAATGGAAGAGATTTGCTATTTGGGCTCAACTCCGGGGTCTGGATCCCATCACTGTTCCGGTATCGGAAGTCCTGAAGTTTTTGACTTCCCTATTTAATCAAGGTTCTTCAGTCTCTACCATCAAGGTCCAATTGGCAGCTATTTCCAATTTCCATGAGTCTACAAACCCACCTTTAATGAGCAACAGATTGTGTAAAACCTTCATGAAAGGTGCTCTGCTTTTACGACCTCCGATTTCTCATCCTGCTCCTCCGTGGGATCTCGATGTGGTGTTACGTGCCTTAACCTCCTCCCCTTCGAGCCGGCAGCAACATGTGATTTGAAATTTCTTTCTTGGAAAACCGCCTTTCTGGTCGCTATCACTTCTGCCAGAAGAGTTTCAGAACTTCAAGCTCTGTCTGTAAAACCACCGTATCTGTTTTTTCACAAAGATAGAGTATCCCTCAGGCCTGATCCATCTTTTATCCCTAAAGTTTGTTCCAGTTTTTGCCTGCAACAGTCACTAGAACTTCCAGTTTTCTTTCCAAAGTACTCAAACAAAGTGGAATACATCTTCCACACATTGGATGTTCATAGGCAATTGCATTTTTATTTAGAGAGGACCCAACAAACACGGAAAACAGATCAGTTGTTTGTGTCCTTTTCAGATAATAAATTGGGCAAATCCATCACAAAGGTCATTATTGCCAAATGGATCAGGGACTGTATTAGTCAAGCGTATTCCTCTTCTAATAAAGAGCTTACAACCGCTATCAAAGCTCACTCTACAAGAGCTATGGCTACTTCAATAGCATTCCATTCTAAGCTTGCCATTAGTGACATTTGTGCTGCGGCTACGTGGTCTTCCCCGCACACTTTCATTTCCCACTACAAATTGGATGTGGCATCTCGGGGGCGAGCTTCATTTGGTTCCACAGTGCTCAGGAGTGTTTTCCAGTGAGCCACCCAGGATTTAGGTGCTAGGGACGCTGTCCCATCAGTACAGAATGTAGGCGAGATAGGATCACATAACATCTTTTAGTTATGTACTTACCATAACTTTAGATGTTTGGGATCCATCTCGCCTACATTCCTAATACCCACCCTCCTTCCCCCTGCCTTGGAGATCAGAAGAGATCGGACGGTCCGAATTCTATTGTTTCATCTTGAAACATCTGGCAATGTTATATAAACAGTTATGTGTGTGTGCATGAATGCGGACAAACAAGATCTGGGTGATTAGCGGTGGTGCATCCTGGGATAGAGAATAGCTCAGCCAGTAAGAGGCTTCGCTCTATAGCATAGCGTGCCGAGTCGGAGCCGAGGATAGGCTCCGAGCCCATCAGTACAGAATGTAGGCGAGATGGATCCCAAACATCTAAAGTTATGGTAAGTACATAACTAAAAGTTTCACATGCTTAAATATCAACAATATTTACTGTCTCAGTTAAAACAGAAAATGAGTACAAGTGCAGAACAACTTGACTATAAGGAAATGCAGGATTTATTGCATGCAGCTGAACAAGTGGGAAAGCATACTGTGCAATGCGGATTTGATTCATTAAAGGCTTCTTGTAGAGCAGCAATTACAGGATCTGTGATTCGAAGGCATGCTTGGTTAAAAGAACAAAGTTTACCAGATCATGTTAAGGCAAAATTATTGGATGCTCCTTTACAGCAGGATATTTTATTTGGTGTTAAGGCAGAAGAGGTATTAAAGAAAATGGAGGCTAAGGCAAAATCTATGCAAGCAGTGAAGGATTTCTTACAGTTACAGCCACCTCGATTTAGCAGGAATTGGCCTACAAAAAATTGGTCCTTTCCAGTGTCAGACAGGCCACAAAGAGGCAGATACAGACGCCCAAGAGGCAGATCTCTGCCCCAAGGCTCTTACAGACCACGACAGTGGGGTGCTTCAACCCCAAAAGGAGGTGAAGACAAGTCACAACCTTACAGGAGACAGTCACAATGACTTCCCCATTCCAATGCCAAGCGCTCCTCTTTTGGCAGCTCCCTTAGGGGGAAAACTAGCACTTTTTTCACAAAGCTGGCAAGCAATCACCCAGGACAAATGGGTTCTGAATATTGTCTCTCAAGGTTACAGGTTCCACTTTCACACTTTACCAAGGCTAAAAGGAATGCCAAACCTGCCACTAAATCAATGGGCAGAGGCACAAAAGCAAATTACAGCCCTAATGAACATGAGAGCTATTCAAAAAGTGCCACAGCAGGAACAAGGACAAGGATTTTACTCAAGACTCTTCCTGGTCCCCAGAAAGGACAAAGCCTGGAGACCCATACTAGACTTTTCTACTCTAAATACTTACCTGGATGTTCCGAAATTCAAAATGTTGACACTACAGCAGCTCCTTCCCATGTTGGGCAAGAAAGCTTGGCTTGCTACTTTGGACCTCAAAGAGGCATACCTGCTTGTCCCTGTCAGACAAAATTGCAGAAGATACCTCAGATTCATAGCTGGTTCAATGCACTACCAATTCTCTGCACTGCCCTTTGGCTTATATACTGCACCCAGGGTCTTCACAATGTGCCTGGCACCAGTAATTGCATTTTGCAGACAAAAAGGAATTCAAATATATCAATACCTGGACGACTGCCTGATTCATGCAGAGAGCAAGGACATTCTTCTAAAGCATCTGGCATTTGTAAAAAGGTTGTTAATTTGCTGAGGGTCCACAGTAAACGAAAAGAAGTCAAAACTAGTGCCCTCACAAGAGATAATATTCCTGGATGCCAACTTAAATACAACGGCTCAGATGGCTTATCTCACGCCAGACAAACAAGGACAACTGACTCAGTATTTTCAATTGATGGCAACAAAGTCCCAACTCCCTGCAAGAAAAATTCTGCAGGCCTTGGGATTCATGGCATCCTGCATACTACTAATTCCATATGCCATACTGCATATGAGGAAATTACAATGGTACCTAAAAAGTGTTTGGACTCAACACTCTCACAGCTTGGAAACAGTAATACCAATAATTCCCTGCCTACAACAGGAGTTTCGATGGTGGGCACAGGCATGTCACCTCAACAAGGATCAGCCTTTCACTCTTCCCACAGCCAGGCAGACTTTAACAGCAGATGCTTCGGATTACGCCTGGGGAGCACACATGGCAGGAAAATGCATTCAGGGCAAATGGACCACAGACCAAATGCATCTTCACATCAATCAAAAAGAGATGTTGGCTGTACAAAATGCCCTAACAGCTTTCAAGGACCTTCTGCATCCAGGACAACTATTATTAAAGGCAGACAACACCACAGTAATGTGGTACATAAACAGGCAACAGGGCACTCCTTCTTACCCCCTATGCAGACAAGCCATGACCTTGTGGAACACAGCTCTAACTTATCAAGTTCATCTGCAAGCACAATTCCTGCCAGGAAAGAAAAATACTCTGGCAGATGACTTAAGCAGAAACATCATGGATCCTCACGAGTGGAAATTAAATCCACAAGTCTTCAGCATGATAATGCAAAAATGGGGGTGCCCGGACATAGATCTTTTTGCCACCCCACTGAATTGCCAACTACAAAAATTTTGCACAAGGACTTATCACACACAAGCATGGAAAGTGAATGCTCTTTCGTTCAGCTGGAAAAGCCTAAACATTTATGCCTTCCCACCACTGCCTCTCCTTTCAAAGGTACTCCTAAAAGTCAGACAAGAAAAACCACAGATGATTCTGATTGCTCCAGACTGGCCACGCCAGCATTGGTACCCAATCTTAAAGAACTTAGCTCAAGGCCCACCTGAAATTCTCAAATCTCAGGCTCAAATTCCACACCTACTGACTCAACAAAACAATCAGATCCTGCACGGTCAGCTCAAAACCTTAAACCTGGCTGCATGGCAGTTTCATTAGCCAAACAGACAACACCTCTCTCTAAAGCTGTTATGGGTGTCATTTTGGAGGCCAGGAGGCCTAGCACCAGGAAATCTTATTCAGAAAAGTGGAAGAGATTCTGTGCCTGGAACCAGGCTCAAAGCCTTGACCCTCTTGTCCCTAACATTCCTCAGAAACTACAATACTTAACTGAGATGCTGGACAAAGGACTATCCTTCTCATCCATTAAGATCCACGCCTCTGCCATCTCGGCTCATTACAACACAGATCCTCCTATTTTCTCTCATCCATTACTAAAGCAGTACCTTAGAGGGGCTAAAAACATAAGACCGCCTCAGAGAGCACCAACACCTACTTGGGACCTCAATTTTGTCTTGGAAAAGCTCACTTTACCTCCTTTTGAGCTAGCCAGTTCAGATGAATTAAAATATATTTCATGGAAAACTGCTCTGCTTCTGGCAATAACCTCAGCACAAAGAGTCTCAGACCTACAGGCACTAATGGCAGTGGAGCCTTTCATCATTTTCCACCAAGACAGGGTTTCTTTAAGAACAAACCCTTCTTTTATGCCTAAAATGGTATCCAGTGTGGCTCTTAACGAAACTATTCACTTGCCAACTTTTTATCCAAACCCCCAGAATAAAGGGGAGAGACTTCTACACTCCTTGGACATACACAGACAATTACGTTTCTACTTGGACAAAACAAAAGCTTTCAGAAAAACTGAACAATTGTTTGTATCATGTGCTGCAGGATCACAGGGAAAGGCTGTTTCAAAGCAGACCATTTCAAAGTGGATAGGACACTGTATCCGGTTCTGCTACACGCAGTATGGGAAACCTGTACCATCTAACATTAGACCACATTCCACCAGGGCAACTGCCACTTCTACTGCCTACCTTAGAGGAGTACCTACCAAAGACATTTTGGAAGCTGCAACTCGGAGTTCAGTGCACACCTTTACCAAGCATTACCACTTGCCTCTTTATTCTAGATCCAGAGCTGGCTTTGCCACTGCAGTGCTGCAGGGCCTCATAGCCATACCAAATCCTCTATAGAACCAGCCACCCTGACTCAGCTTTGGGATTCAACCCAAGTGTAATGACTGCAGCAGTGAAACACGATGAACATAGTACAGTTTTGTACCTACCATAAATGCAGATGTTCGAGTGTCTTCACTGCTGCAGTCCTGGTTACCCACCTGCCACCCCCTCTTTCTTAGCCGGGTCTTCTCTATAACTTTCTACACTATACTACCTATGTGGTGTATTTGCTAGTTACTAAGGGTCTTGTTTTTACCTTATTGCATGTTTTGTAAGCAATATGTATTGCCTATATTTTTGTGGCACCTGACATCTGGGGCAAGAAAAACTGAAAAAAATGGTGTTGGTTGCTTCTTATATACCCCTGATGCATTGACGTCAGGGAGGAAGCGACAGCAACCGACAAAACGGACCAAGACTTTGGAACTCTGGCCGACTGCGGGACCGCCTGACGGCAGGATAACCCAAGTGTAATTACTGCAGCAGTGAAGACACTTGAACATCTACATCTATGGTAGGTACAAAACTGTACTTTCTGCATATCAATGTTCTGGAGATGAGAGCGGTGCTTCTAGCATTGCAAGCCCTTCATGCCTTTCTCCCTCCAGGCACTGTTGAGATTCAAGTCAGACAACATGTCGGTGGTCTGGTACATCAGCAAACAGGGGGGAACCAGGTCTTACCCTCTTTGTCGAGAGGCCATGAGAGTTTGGGATTGGGCGATATCCACCAACCATTTTCTGTTAGCAGCGCACATTCTGGGCTGGTCCAACATCTTAGTGGACAAACTGAGTTGAACTATCCTCTCGCCTTACGAGTGATCTCTGAATCCCTTAGTAGCGAAACAGATCTTCTGCAAGTGAGGTCAGCCTTGCTGCGATCTCTTCGCGTCACCTTCCAATGCAAAGTGCAGCGAGTGTTTCGCTCTAATTCCCCCTCTGGGGGAAAGCCCCAAAGATGCTCTAGTTCATGCTTGGCCACCGGTCTTCTGTATGCTTATCCTCCTCTTCCATTGATAACAAAATTCTTACAAAAAGCTCGTCGGTTGGGGAACAAGATTATCCTCATAGCCCCATTCTGGCCTCATCAAACCTGGTTCCCCTGCCTGCAGTCTCATCTTATAGCTCCTCTCTGGATCTTGGATCCCATCCCGGATCTAATATCTCATCCTTCCGGATTGAAACCCCCAAACCTGGTCGATCTCAAGCTTTCAGCGTGGTTGATCCAGTTCCATTAGTTGCTAGGACTCCCGGTATCTCGTCTGCAGTTAGGTCTATCCTGGTAGCGGCGCATAAGCCGTCTACCAGGAAGGTTTACAATAGTAAATGGAAGCGGTTTTCTATTTGGGCATCTCATAGGATCTGGACCCTTTCACTGCTCCCATCCCAGCAGTGCTCGATTTTCTATCACATGTTTTTCAGCAGGGGGCCAGTTCCTCTACTGTAAAGGTTCAAATGGCTGCCATCTCGCATTTTCACATTGGAGATAATCTCATTCCCCTCACTTCCACCAAGATTTGTAAGGCCTTTCTGAAGGGTACGTTTCTCTTGAGACCCCCTGTTAGGAGCCTCGTCCCTGCTTGGGATCTAACCTTGGTCCTTCAAGCTCTAACTGGACTTCCTTTTGAACCTGTAGCCTCTGTTGATTTGAAATTCTTGTTCTGGAAAACTGCCTTTTTGGTAGCCATTACCTCAGTTAAAAGAGTGTTGGAGCCTCAAGCTCTCTGTATTAGAGCCCCGTATCTGGTTTTTCATAAGGACAGGGTCTCTCTCAGGACTAATCCATCTTTCCTACCTAAAGTGGCCTCCGAGATGAGCATCAATCAGTCCATTAACCTCCCAGTTTTCTTCCCTAATTATTAAAACAAAGGGGAGTACAAACTTCATTTGTTAGATGTTCATAGGCAGTTACGGTTTTATTTACACAGAACAGCGGCCTTCTGCAAGTCTGATCAGCTATTTGTCTCTTTTGCTAAACCCTTCTTGGGTAAGTCTATGTCGAAGGTGACTCTGGCTAGTTGGATTTCGAATTGCATTTTGTTCATATATAAACTATCTGGCCTGCTAGAACCTACTGGGGTTCGTGCTCACTCTACCCGTTCTCTGGCTACATCAGCTGCATTCTGGTCAAGAATTCCCTTGGATGACATTTGTTCTGTGGCTACTTGGGCATCTTCACATACCTTTATCTCTCACTATAATTTGGACTTAGTGTCTAGATGAAGGACGGCTTTTGGCTCTGCAGTGCTCCGGAATATCCTTCCTTGAGGACCTCACAAGTTTTTTGATAGCTGGGGACTCTGTCCCACAGGTTGATGATCAAATGAAGTTAACTACTTTAGATAAAGAAGTTATCTACTCACCATAACTTTCCATCTGAGTAGGTAACTTCATTTGTCAGCAACCAACCCTCCCTCCTTCCCCCTAACCTGGTTCTTTGGTTTCTTGATCACTAGGATGGTTTATCCAGGTCATTTGGTAATCTTTAGGTTAGGATTCTCCAGGTTATTGATTTGTCATGGTGAGATTATGTAGATGGGCAAACGCGATCAGGGGATTGGAAGGAGGTGGCAGGGCATTATGGGTAAGGAGGAGGAGCTTGGAGCTTGGATCTCTAGCTTGGAAAGCTGCTGGCTCGGATCCAGGTTGGATCCGATACCCACAGGTTGCTGACAAATGAAATTACCTACTCAGATGGGACGTTATGGTGAGTACAGAACTTCTTTTTTCCTCTGATGACCAGGATTTACCCTTATCTACGTATGAGGATTCTGATGCAGAGGACTCTATTCCCTCTGCTTCCCCTCCAGAGGATTTCTCTTTTGGTGAAACCTTGCATGCTCTTAGGGAGCATTTTCGCTGGGAAAGTCAGGATTACTCTGACTCTAAAAGGAGGCTTAGGGATTTCTTACTCCTGCCCCAACACAGGCCTTTAGCTATCCCCCCACTGTACTGGACATTGTTGATGATGCCTTCTCGGAATCTAGCTTGGCCCCTGATTCTTTACCTCCTGCTCCCAGAAAACCCGATAGATATTACAGGGTTCCTGACTCTCACAAGTTCCACTTTAAAAATCCTACTGCAGATCCTGAGACTATTTCACAGGGACCTAAGGGCATTAAGTCTACTACTAACAAAAATCCTTCCCCCTCTGATAGAGGTTCCAGGGCACTGGATAGATGGGGTAAGAAAGTGTAAACTTCTGCAACCTTGGCCATTAGGGCCTTAAACTGCCCATTTCATATGTTAAAGTATCAGCACCATATTATTAGATTGCTTAAACAGAAAAATGATGTTGATTCCTGACTGTGCTGAACATAAAGATTTACAGGATTTAATACATTCTGCTGAACAAGTTGGAAAACATACTTTGCAATATGGTTTTGATTCATTAGAGGCATCTTGCAGGGCTGCTGTCACTGGGTCTGTACTTAGAAGGCATGCTTGGCTTAAGGAGCAATCTTTGCCAGATCATGTTAAAACTAAATTGCTGGATGCTCCCTTAAACCAAGACCGCCTGTTTGGCAACAGAGCAGAAGAAGTACTTAAAAAGATGGAGGAAAAAGCTAAATCTATGCAAATTGTTAAAGATTTCCTGCAAGTACAGCCTCCCAGATTTAGTAGGCATTGGCCTTCTAAGATATGGTCCTTCCCTGCCTCTTCCAGGCCTTCTCAGTCCAATCCCAGAACCAGCAGAACACCCAGGCTTCAGTCCCAAGGTGCTCACAGGACTAAGCAGTGAGGGACTCCCACTTCCAAAGCAGGAAGTAGTAAGACTCCCCCCTCTGTTAAACTGTCTCATTGACTTAACTTTAAAACTTCCAAGCCCTGCACAACTGACTGTTAGCATTGCCCAGGACAAATGGGATTTAAATATAGTTTTCCAAGGATACAGATTCCACTTCCACTCCTTACCAACCCCAAACGGGTGGCCAGATCTACCCCCAAATCAGTGGTCAGAGTCTCAAAAGCAAGTTTTCTGTCTCTTAAATATCAGGGCTGTTCAGATTGTCCCAGAAGAGGAAAGGGGACAAGGTTTCTACTCAGTGCTTTTCCTGGTGCCCAGAAAAGACAACTCTTGGCATCCTATCCAGGACCTGTCTACCCTAAACACATTTTTGGAGATCCCAGAATTCAGTATGCTAACTTTTCACCAGCTGCTTCCTATGCTAGGCAAGGATGCCTGTTTGGCACACTGGATTTAAAGGAAGCCTACTTGCACATCCCAATAAGGGAATCTTGCAGAAGATACCTACGCTTCAAAGCAGGCTATATGCAGTATCAGTTCTCTGCACTGCCCTTTGGCTTATCTACTGTGCCAAGGGTATTCACAAAGTGCCTAACTCCAGTCATTGCATTTTGCAGGTAAAGAAATATTCAAATATACCCATACCTGGATGATTGTCTAATTCAGGCAGAAAGCCGGGACATACTATTGAATCATCTGGTGTTTGTACAGAAATTGCTAACTTCTCTGGGTTACACTTTAAACAAAAAGAAATCACATCTTGTACCCTGCCAACAAATTGTATTCCTGGGAGCAAGCTTGAACACAACTTCCCAGATGGCTTTCCTCAAGCCAGAGAAACAAGTTCATTTGACAGCCTACTTCAAACTACTGGCCACAAAGACCCAGCTATCTGCAAGGAAAATACAGCAACCCTATGGTTCATGGCCTACTGCATTCTCCTAATTCCATATGCAAGACTGCATATGAGGAAACTACAATGGTATCAAAAAAAAAAACTATTGTGTCAACATTCTCAGGATCTAGAAGCAATGATTCCTATCATACCTTGTCTACTGATAGAGTTCCTTTGGTGGGCAGAGGCCTGCCACCAAAACAAGGGACTGCCATTCTCTCTACCCCTTGCCACCCAAACCCTAACAACAGACACATTAGACTATGCATGGGGGCTCACTTGGCAGTGAAGTGCGTTCAGGGCAAATGGAACCCAAGTCAAATGCACCTGCATATCAATCAAAAAGAAATGTTAGCTGTACAGAATGCTCTTACAGCCTTCAAGGACCACATTCTTCCAGGACAATTAATGGTAAAGACGGACAACACCACTGTTATCTGGTACATAAACAAGCAGGGGGGAACCCACTCATACCCTCTCTGCAGTCTAGCCATAGCTCTGTGGAACACAGCCTTGAGCTACCAAGTGCTCCTACAGGCTCAGTTCCTGCCAGAAAAGCTAAATACACTGGCAGACGAACTAAGCAGAAATCTCATGGACCCACACGAGTGGAAACTGGAACCAAAGATGTTCAACATGTTGATAAACAAATAGGGGAGCCCAGAGATAGACCTGTTTGCCTCCCCCCAGAACTACTAATTGGACAAATTCTGTACAAGGACTCCCCACAAACAAGCTTGGAAAGTTGATGCCCTGTCCTTCACCTGGAAAAACCTATCAGTTTATGCCTTACCCCTCTGCATCTCCTCTCCAAGGTACTGCTAAAGATCAAACAGGACAAACCAAGGATGATACTGATTGCACCAGACTGGCCACACCAACACTGGTACACTTTTTTGCGCAGTGTGTCATTGCTGGCATCATTGCACCTGCCTCAGACCCTTGCGCTGCTGTTCCAGCAGGAGGGCCAGATTCTGCAGCCACAGCTTCATACCCTGAACCTGGCAGCCTGGTTAATTACCTGATCTCTCCGTTACCATCCATCAGTAAGCAAGTGTTGGATGTCATTCTGGAGGCAAGGAGGCCTAGTACTAGAAAATCCTATGCTGAAAAATGGAAAAGATTCTGTTCCTGGAACCAAATTCAGGGGATGGCCACAGCAGCGCCCAATTTACCTCAGATTCTTCAGTACTTAACTGAGATGCTTTACAAGGGCCTTTCCTTTTCCTCCATCAAAAGTCATGCCTCAGCCATTTCAGCTCATTACAACACAGAACCACTCCTCTTCTCTCATCTACTGCCGAAGCAGTTCCTCAGAGGGACCAAAAACTTAAGACCACATGGGAGAGCCCCTACTCCACCTTGGGACCTTAAGTTTGTATAAGAAAAATTCACTCTACCTCCTTTTGAGCCAGCGGCAAATGCAGAGTTGAAATTCCTTTCCTGGAAAACAGCCTTCCTTTTAGCCATCACTTCAGCAAGAAGGGTGTCTGTATTACAGGCCCTTATGGCAGTGGAGCCTTTCATTATCTTTCATGCGGACAGGGTGTCCCTCAGGACCAATCCCTCCTTCATGCCCAAGGTGGTATCCACTGTGGCCCTTAATCAGTCCATTCATTTGCCAAACTTCTTTTCTAATCCACAGAACAAAGGGGAATGAATACTGCACTGCTTAGATGTGCACAGACAGCTTAGATTTTACTTGGACAGGACTAAACCTCTCAGGAAATCTGAACAGCTGCTGGTTGCATTTGCTGCAGGGGCAGATGGGAAGGCCATTTCCAAGCAAACAATTTCTAAATGGATAGGTTATTGTATTCATTTCTGCTATAAACACCATGGAAAACCTATCCCCCAGGGGATCAGACCTCACTCCACCAAGGCTGCATCTGCCTCTACAACCTTTCTCAGAGGTGTCCCTACCAGGGACATCCTAGAAGCTGCTACCTGGATTTCTGTACATACCTTCACCAAGCATCACCATTTGCCAAGTTTCTCTAAATCCAGAGCTGGCTTTGCCTCTGCAGTCTTGCAGGGCCTTATAGCTGATCCTTATGCTATCTAATTTCCTCCTCCCATCCTTAGCTTTGGGTATCTACCCAGATGTGATGACTGCAATAGTGAAATATGAAGAACATAGTACAGTTGTGTACACTTACCATAAATGTAGATGTTCGAGTGTATTCACTGTTGCAGTCCTAGTTACCCTCCCTCCAGCCCCCTGACTTCTATTGGCTATACCTCTATTCTTGTTTACTATGCTTAAAGCTTTTTGGTGTATTTGCATTTTTGTTGGAGGTGTAACCTTGTATATATATTTGTTTCCCATTATGGGGGCACCTGACATCTGGGGCAAAAGAAAACTGATGTAATGGCGTCGGCTGCATGCTTTATACCCCTGACTACCTGACGGCATGGAAGATGAGACAGCAACCAACTCTGGACCCAAGACTTTGATAATCAGGCCGACGGAGGGCTACCTGCAAGCAGATAACCCAAATGTGATGACTGCAACAGTGAATACACTCGTACATCTACATTTATGGGAAGTGCACACAACTGTACTTTTCTTTCTTTCTAAGGCGTTCTGCTTTCAAGGTAGTGGAGACTGTCTGCTACAAGAGAAAGGATGTATCCACCATCCTCTAACCCTACTTCCCAGACCCAGTTGTCCTTGCATCTGGAGCCTCAACTTCCTACACCATAGGGACAGCCAGCTCAAAGTCTCCAGGATACCCCGTTGGGTATATTGATGTCTTCCGAACCCCCACCCCAAGAACTCCCCAGGGAGAAAAAGTGGGAAAGGAGGCACTTACACTCTTCTCAAGAGTCTATCACGGAAGATACTGATTTCGACAAAGGGAAAGGGTCTCCAAGATCACCACCCGGTGACATCTCATTTGGAGACATATTAGGGATACTCAAGCAACAGGGTGGTTGGTCATCCGACAACACTTCCCAAGAGGAATCAGTATTCCTAGAAGCATTTGGGGGCTGGCCCATCTACCTTCTGGGTGACTGTACTCATAGATGATTTCATTGCGCATTGATTTGATATGCAGGCGTGGAAGGAACCTGATTCCATTAAACTGATCCCTAAGAGACCAGTCAGGATCCTGGCATGGCCCAAGGACTGGGATCTTTGGATCAAAGAAGTACTGGTTGATGTCATGGTCATAGCGGCGACCACTGAAAAGGAACTTGCAGAACAAAGTTTCTCTGTTCATCCCCCTGATGGAATCTAGGGCATTGGACAGATTCGGATAGCATGCATATGCTTCATCGACTTTTGCTCTTCAGTCACTGAATTGTTTTGCACACTTCACCAGACTCCAGAGGGACTTGATTAAATAACTTAACAAGTCCCTTTCTGGGACCATTACTGCTGAGGAAGAAAGTTTGGTTGCTTCACAGTTGGCTATCCTACAGTCTACTTCAAACTCATCCATGAAGCTCATCTCACATGCAGCTGAAGGTACCTCAAAGGTGGCGGGCTCAGGCATTTCCATTAGGAGGCAAACCTGGGCTCTCCTGTGTGATGTTGAAGAGCCCTTCAAGTCTTCCTTTGTCAGTACTTCCTTTGATGGATGTACTTTGTTTGACCCTAAACTTAAAGGCATGCTATCCAGGTGTGAGCGGGACGGTAAAACCTTATCTGCTGTGGGCGACTCTTCATAGGACCTTTTCTAGGAATCAATGAGGTGGTCACAAAATGTGGTTTAGAATGTCCCAGGGTCTCTTCCAAGATCCACATGGAGTTGATTACCCCAGATGTGGGGGGCTGTAATTGTGTTGCCCACGCGGCAGAGGAGGCTCACAAAACCAGGGGTCCAGAGACACTTTCTCTGACACAGCCTACCAGCGCTACTGAAATTAGACCCAATTGTCCATCTCTGGAAGTAGTCAGGGGTTGTTTATTCCTGCACCAGAGAGCATGGCTAGAGATTACAAAAGATTCATGGGTGCAGAAAATCATTTCCAGAGGTTATGTAATGGCTCCCCCAACAGTAAACAAAATTCCCAATGCTCCACCCAATCAGAGGAAAGCAGCAGCACTAGTAATAAAAAAGCTGCTAGTGAAGAGTTATGCAGAAGGTCCCCACAGACCACAAGTAGTTTGGAACTTGCTCAAAATTCTTTAGTGCCAAAGAAAACTGGGGACTGGGGACCAAGTTTGGATATCAGGAATCCAAACAAGTCAGTTCAGTACACTAAAGTTCCAGATGGTCATGGTTCAGTCCATTCTTCCCTTTCTGCAAAAGGACAACTGGATGTGCTCAGTAGAGCTTCAGGTTGCATACTGTCATATAAACATGAACAGATGGTCCAGAAGATACCTACGCTTCCAGCTGTGATCCAGTTGTTAACAGTTCAGTGCTCTGCCATTTGGTCTCACCACAGCCCCCAGGGTGTTCGCCAAATGCATGGTAATAGTGGTTGCTTACTTGAGACAGGCTTGTAACTGCTCTGACCAGACATCTACTGATCAAAGCACAAGATTATTTACTCTGATTGTTCTCTCACCTAGGCATTACAGTCAATCACAACAAATCTCAACTAGAACCAACTCAAATTTTGCAGTTCATCTGAGTGTTGTTCTCCACAGTATCCCTGACAGGCCTCTCTTTCTTTATTAGGGGTACAAAATCATACAGTTTCAAGTCAGAAAGATAATCCAAAGCCTTCTTTCTCAGCCCGGTTGATACTTCAAGCACTGGGGTCAATCTCTGTGCGATAGCTTTGGTTCCATTAGCAAGATACCACATGAGAATTCTTCACTGGAACCTGGCGACTCAGTGGTCTGTTCTTCACCAGCCTTTATTCACCCAAATTAGAATAACTCAAACATGCAAAAATGACCTCCTATAGTGGATTTACTCCAGTCAGATAAGGTAAGGTCACCCCTTCATTCCCACTCAGCCTAAGGTCATTGTTACCATGGATGCTTCCTAAGTTGGGGGGAGGACACCTTTTTGGAAAAGAGAGTCCAGGGCACATCCTTCCAAGATGCTCTCCCCTCCGGGACTATTGTAGTTCAGATGGACAAATATATCTGTGGTTTGGTACATCATCAAACAAGGAGGAACCAAATTGTATCCCCTGTGTTGAGAAACCTTGAGAATTTGGCAATGGGTGATCTCATCCAATAGGTTTCTGATAGCAACAAACATTCCAGGGAAATTCAAAGTGATAGGAGACAAGTTGAGCAGGTCCATTCTGATGCCTCACAAGTGGTATCTCAACATGCAGGTGGCAGATAATCTATTCTGTTGATGAGGCCAACTTTGTTGTGACCTCTTTGCATCTCCACTCAATGGGGCCAACTTTGTTGTGACCTCTTTGCATCTCCACTCAACAAGTGCCGCAGTTTCCTTGCCCTGTTACCCTCATTAGGGAAGTCACAGAGAGAATGTTCTCCACAATTGGCCCCCTGGTCTGTAGCACCTAATACCTAAATTCCTGCAGAAAGCATCTCGATTGGATAGCACAGTCATTCTCATTGCTCCTTATTGGCCTCACTAGATTTAGTTCCCCATTCTTTTGTCTCGTCTGATTCGCCCACCATGGATTCTGGATTCATATCTAGACATCCTGTCTAGCCCAACAGTTCTGATTCACCCAGATATTTTGGGCCTAAAGCTGACAGCAGAATTTCTTCAATTCCTTTAATTGACAGCCCAGGCTCTCTTTTCCTGTTTGTCACATTCTCCTGTCTTCCCCCAAAGATTCCAGTAGGAAAATTTACAGAAGCAAATGGAAAAGATTTGTTGGTTGGGAACAGGAAAATGACATTGACCCTTTTCAGTGCCAGGACCTAAAGTTCTTGAATTTTTGGCTACAGTTTTTAATGAAGGTGCCAGTTCTTCAACTGTTAAAGTACAACTTTTTGTCATTTCCAATTTTCATACTGGAGTAAATAAATAGTCTTTAGCTTCTCCCAAATGTTGTAAGGCCTTTATAAGGAGAACCTTGTTTCTTAGACCTCTTTTTAAAGATAACCCCCAGTGGGTCTGAATTTGATTTTGCAGTCTTTGACCCAATCTCCATTTGAACCATCAGCCAAATGTGAACTAAAATTTTTAACCTGGAAAACGGTATTTTCAGTGACCATCACCTCTGCTAGAAGAGTCCCAGAACTTCATGCCCCGTCTTCTAAGCCTCTTTATTTGTTTTTTTTTCCATAAGGACAGGATATCTTTACGAACCAACCAATCTTTCCTTCCTATGGTGGTGTCAGAATCCAATATCAATCAAACTATAAACCTTTCAGGTTTCTCCCCAAATTTCACAAATAAAGGGGAGTATATGTTGCACCTATTAGAGAGGCACAGACAGATATTTTTTTTTATCTACACAGGACCAACATTTTCAGGAAATCAAATCAATTTCTTGTCTGTTTTCTGATTCAGAATTGAGCAAACCAGTTACTGAAGTGACCTTAGCCAAATGTTTAACTGATTGTATTATCTTTGTTTAAAATAAATTGAGCATGTCTTCACCAAAACCACCACAAGCTCATTCAACCAGGTCAATGGCAACTGTTTCTGTATTTTTATCCAGAGCCTCCTTGGATGATATTTGTGCATCTGCCAGGTTGGCTAATCCTCATTACTGTTTTGCTCATTACAGATTGGATCTGGTCTCTAGGGGAAGAGCACCCTTCTGCTCAATGCTGCTCAGAAATACCCTTTAGAATTTTCTCAGGATTTCAGTATCTGTGCTGCTATTTTCATTCTTCCTCAACTCCCCTTTCCCCACCCTTTACAAATTTGACTTCTGGAAGGATTACAAGATGCTAAAGGAACCATTGTTCCTTCTTTTGAGCTCCAGATGCTGATGTCCTTCTATTCCATTGTTGCAGTGTTCTACATGTGGGTTTACCCCTCTTCCTTCCCGTATGTCCAGCCAGTATTCCAAAGTTTTTCAGTCCTGCAGTGGTGTGTGGGACGTCTGATGTGGCTCAGGGAACGTGGGCCATAAACGTGACATCTGCACGCACCAGCCCTCAGAACTTCTCAGCCGCCAGTCGTACGCCAGGTGTACCTGCTACTCGCCAACGTCATATTTGAAAAATCAGATAAGTACCCCATTGGGGAACCTTTCAGTCTTTCATTTTTTGATTATATTGCTTGTTCATGTCATCCAGAAAGGGGAAGTGTAATTGTGGCTGGCAGATTCCCCACAAAGACACTCACGATCAGTGGCTTTTTTGGTTGAGTAAAGAAAACGATTACAGGAACTGTCCTTTTTGTCAGGTGTTCGTCCACAAAACCCTATGTACCCACTGCTGTAAACTTATATTTAGAGAATCAGCAGTTGAAACAGCGTTAGGGATGGAGGGCTCTTTTGACGTTCCTTCAGAACTGCCAAAGAAGAAGGCCTAACCCATGTGGCCTACAACTACCGATGCGGCTCTACCATCTGTCCCTCAGCCTGTGGCTGACATCGGCCTGGCAGAGGAATCAGATCCCACCACGAAGGAAAAATTGGGTCCCTCCAAGGAAGCCGTACAATCCCACGCAGACTGCATGTCCGTAGAGGTATTACCGATGTCTGTCTCCGACGCTAGAGGGGAACCAGCATTTTCTGTAGGCCCGTCCGATTCTGCCACTCCCAAACAATCTCCAGATGCATGACCTTCTCCTACTGATGCCAGCTAGGCCCCTCAAAAGGAAACCGAAAACAAAGCATCTCTCTTCCCCTTCTGAAAGCATGCCTGACTGGCAGGCTTTCAACCAAAACTTGTTTAATGCCTTTATGGCCCTAGGGCCTACCTCTGCAGGGAGTGCTAACATTGCCCCTCCACTGTTAAGTCCTAGGCCTCAAACCTCAGACCATGCTAGGAGAGGAGGAGGATTTTTCTGATTCTTCCTCTGAAGACACTTTCTCTCTTACAACTCCCAGATTGCTTCTCCCTTGGGCTATGGTTCCCCAGAAGAATAATCTGTAGACCCTGACTCCCCAGCTGAGGATTTGACCTTTGTGGAAGTGGGTCTATATTATATGTTCGAAGTTTTATAACTTTGAACATCATAAAATCGAATTTATATGTTCGAACTTATAATTTTGAACATATGTTCTTAAAAAAAAAAAAAAAAAAACAGACTGTTGTAAGCAGGGGGGCAGGCCCCCTGCACCCCCCGCTCTTTAAATATACCAACTCTGAGACCGCACTACAGTGCAGTATAGCTCTTTAAATATACCAACTCCAAGACCACACTATAATGCGGTAAAGGACCTTTGCCACATTGTAGTGCAGTCTCAAAGTTGGTATATTTAAAAAGCGGGGGGTGTGGGGGGTGCAGGGGGGCTTGCTTACATCAGTCAGGTAAGTTCCCTTTCTTTTTTTTTTCTTTCATATGTTCGATGTTTGAAAGTTCAAACTTTTCATTTCAATAAATTAATGTTCGATGTTTTCAAATGTCTAACATATGATGTAGACCCTGTGGAAACAATATCTAAGATGAAAGACCACTTTAAGTGGGTGTCCACTGAAATAACTGAGGTTCAAAAGAGGTATTGTGATCTCATTCCGATGGACTCCCTGAGTCCTTCTGCTGTACCTCCAATCCTACCTGCTTTCTGGATGCCTTTTCCTCAGTATCCTTAAACCCAGATTCACAGCCACCTGCCTCACACAGACCTGACAGACTATAAAGTGCCTGAATCAAACAAGTAGTTTCTTAAGTGTGCTGCAGCAGACCCAGCCACTATCTCCATATCCACAGATAAGGCTTCCAAACTCCATTTTGGTATCACCAGAAAGGTGTTTAGAATGGACAGATTGAGGATTGTGTGCCAGGTGCCCTCTTTTCTGGGTACCAGGAAGAGTCTGGAATAGAAACCTTGGCCTATCTGGCCTGCAGGAACATGCTGTATTACCCTCATGTAGAGCAGGGAAAGGACTTGCTTTTTGGCCTCTGCCCACTGATTTGGAGGAAGATCTGGGAACCCTTTTGGGGTTGGCAGAGTGTGGAAATAAAATGTGTATCCCTAGTGTGATGACTGCAACAGTGAATATTCTCTGTAAGTGTACACAACTGTACTTTCTGTCCCTCCTACAGTCTGTAGGATTCCAGATAAATTTCCCAAAAATCACACCTGGAGTCCACTCAGGACATTGCCTTCATGGGGTGCAGAATTCACACAAACCTCATGAGGCCTACCTGCCACCACAAAAGGTGGAATCCCTGACAGAACACCTGCTTTGCGTCTCTCAAATAACAGAACTGACAGGAAGGCAGTACATTAGACTTCTGGGTTACATGGCAGCCACCATACCTATGCTGCCCTTAGCATGACTGCATATGAGGAAGTAACAGTGGTACCTTCGGTCAGTCTGGACCCAACACTCCCATCCTCTAGAGTACAGGGTTCCCCTTCTCAAAACAAGAAATTCAGTGGTGGCTGGTACAAGTGATCAGCAACCCAGGTCTACCTCTGCAACCACCCCTACCCACACAAGTCATGCATATAGATGCCTCAAATAACTCTAGGACAAAGAGAATTGCAGGGCCTGTGGCTGTAGCCACACAAACTGGAACATATCAATGTTCAAGAGATGAGGGCAGTTCCTCTTTCCTTGTGAGCCTTCCTACCTTACCTCCAGAAAGGCCCATTGAAGATTTTCACGGACAACACCACTGTTCTATGGTATCTCAACAAACAGACCCAAATCATACCTCCTTTGCAGACTAGATCTTCTGGTTTGGGAACTAGCCACCTCACAGGGAGTTTCCATGCAGGCAGTTTACATCCCCTCTCTTCACAACTCCCGGGCAGACTATCTCAGCAGAATCATCACAAACAACCACTAATGGATGCTTCACGGGGATGTCTTCCTGGACTTGGTCCACCTGTGGGGTATACCTCAAATAGACCTGTTTGCCTCCTCCATCAACAGGCAGCTTCCTGGCTTCTGCAACAGAATACCAGACCCCACATGCACTGGCAACATATGCCTTTTCAATGTCTTGGAAGGGGAAACGTCTGTATGCATTCCCCTCCCTTCCCATTGATTCAGAAGGTCCTGCTGAAAATCCAGCAGGAAAGACCAAAAATCTTACTGGAGACTCCCCACTGGCCAAGACAGCATTGCTTCTCCCTACTCTTCGGTGGCAGTCACTGTACCTCACCCTGTGGTTGATACGATTTTGATCCCGTTCAGACACCTTTACAATGAGGACATGCTCAATGTCCTGCATGAGGCCAGGAAACCTAACACAAGAAAATCTTACCTTTCAAAGTGGAAAAGGTTTTTCCATATGATGTCACAAAAGACAGTTGGACCCACTGACAAGTGAGATCCCTCTAGTACTGTTTTACTTGTGTGAACTACTGCAGAGAGATCTGGCCTTCTCTTCAAGTTAAAAGCCCACTTGTCTGCAGTCTCTGCATGTCTTCCTCTGGATCCACCCATAGAATCCAGACTCCCTACCAAACTCTTCCTCAAAGGGGTGCTCCACCTACGACCCCCCCCCCCCTCCTGCAAGCAGGAAACCATCCCGTCCACCTTGGGATCTTAACTTTGTTCTTGAAAAACTCACTCTGGCTCCTTTTGAACCAGCAGATAAAGCCTCCCTAAAACTTTCCATGTGGAAAACGGTTTTATTAGTGGCCTTGACCTCAGCCAGGAGGGTCTCAGAGCTACAAGCTCTTATGGCTGCCCCTCCCTTCCTAGTTTTCCACAATGACAGGGTTACTCTTAGAACTAACCCTTCTTTCATGCCCAAGGTGGTGAATGACCTATCCTTGAACCAGGCTGTACACCTACCTACATTCTTCCCCAATCCTCAGGAGGACAGTGAGAGAGTACTTCATTCCCTAGATGTTCACAGACAGCCCAGGTTTTATCTACACAAAACCAAGTCCATCAGACAATCTGACCATTTGTTTGTCTCCTTCCACCCTAGAGCCCTGGGGAAGGCAGTGACCAAACAGACCATCTCAGCCTGGATCTCCAAGGCCATCACCTTTTGCTACCAACACCACAGAAAATCCCTGCAAGGTAATGTAAAAGCACACTCCACCAGAGCTATGGCCTCTTCAGGAGCCTTCTTTAGGGGGCTAGATACCTCTACTATTCTCAGAGCAGCTACTTGGTCTTCAGTTCACACCTTCACCAAGCATTACAAACTGGATCATATTTTTAGAGCCAGGGCAGGGTTTGCCAGGGCTATCCTTCACAGATTCCTGGAGACGGCTTGCAGACCACCTCCCCATCCAGAGTGAGCTTTGGCACTCACCAACTTGTAGAATACTGCAGGATTGGAATAGAAGGACATAGGAAAGTTGTGTAAAATCTTTCCATAAACATAGATGTCCTTCCCTTCCATGTTGCAGTATTCCTTCCCTCCCTCCTTCCCCTCCTCTTAGGTTGCATTTGCCCTTCTGGGTGGCATTGGATGGGCTCTGCCCTCCTAGGACTTGCTCCAACTGGGGCCTTCAGTCCTGAGGGCTGGTGCATGCGAACGTCACTTTTATGGGTCACGTTCCCTGAATCGTGTCAGATGCCTCACACACCACTGAGGGACCCAAAAACTTTGGAATACTGGCTGGATATACGAAGAGGGGTAAACCCACATGTAGAATACGGCAATGTGGAAGAGAAGAACATATATGGTTATGGTAAGATTTTTACACAACTTTTCTTTATCCCATATACTTGTTATTCATTCTTTACTATATAGTATGAAAAATCAGCAAACAAGATCTGACGTATGGTAGGGAACTAGTGTATTATGGCTAAGGGAGGAGCTTGAGCTTTCATTGTTCCACAAGCTGGAAAAAGCGGCTAAGTCAGAGCCGAACCCATTTGTTGAGTAAGAAGGAAAATGGACAACACAGATGGAACATTTCGGTGAGTATGTAACTGTATTTGCTGTATCTCAACACTTCTGATATTGTATCCTTAGCTACAGCCATTTGTTTCATCAAAATAATCTGTAGGGACTTTTAACTCTTTCAAGTCATTAAGTTCCCCAAAAACATGTACCCAGTTACCTCACTCTTTCCCATCACACCTCCAGAATTTGCAACTGCATGAGGAAGCATCCTCTGAAGTCTGCTTGGGGTCTAAAAATGTCCCTGCAAACGATTTCATGCAAAAATCCTAAACCTTCTGGATTTTGATGCTTTAAGTGGGAGCCTTACAAGTTTCATCTGATCCTTCCCTTGAAAGTTGCCTTTCTGTTCCTTTTTCTTTGTCTTTCCTAACTTCCTCTTATTATTCCATGATGAATAAAGAATTATTTTATATGCTATACTAATTTTCTTTTTTTAACAGCAGCTTTTGTTGTAGACTCATCTAAAAACTTAACCAGAGCTGGCCTTTCTTATAGCAATCCACGGTCCCTTTATTTGGCCGTTGCTCTGTCAGTCCCTGATATGAAAGACAGTCTGCAACCTGCAATCCAAATTTCTGATGAGCCTCATCCCATTATTACCTTTTCCTCTATTTGCTCCCCGTACCTTGGTTTCTTTCTGAATTTATTCCAGTAAGTTTCAGCTTATTTTCTGTACCTCTAGTTGATGATATCCTTATTGGTAAAATCTTCATTCTGTAGTCTTAGACTTGCTTAGTTTTTTTCTATACCCTACTTACAGAAATTCCTATTGATAAAATCCCCTTTCTCCAGACCAACACTGGCTTAGTTCTTACATTGCTTTTTGCTTCTTTAGGAGTATAATATTATGTGTGGTGGCTGCCATTATAGAGACCAATTTGTGTAATGCTTAAGGTTTTCACCTCCCATGTACAAGGTGCAAAGTTTGAGTTTGACCTCCTGCCAGTGCCAGTTTGGAGCATGCATGTTTTCCCCGTGTTTCTGGGTTTCCTCCCACCTCCAAAAATCAGTGTTTACATCTCAAACAAACCAAAGAATGGAGCTGTGGGCAGTAGCACAGATACTACACGGTGCCCTGCAGGGGGAAGAGTTGTATCAATCAACTATTTTGGGCATCTACTGTGATATGATATTCTCATAAGAGAACGCAGATCACAAACTATGCGCCATGACAGGGTTATCACTTGATGGTATAAAATATGAATCTCAGTAATTCGGTTGTGTAAAGTGTCACCAGATAGGCATGGGTGTTTGCACGTGATAAGTGGATTGAGGACCCACCCTACTCTGACCTATGCCATGGATCCATGCTAGTGTTGGGAGGGGTATATGTGTCCCTATTGGCCAATGTTTGCCTTCAATAAAGCCAAGCAGCCCTGGGTCAATAAGCTTCTGGCCGTCTGGTGTCCATTTGCCCAGCTTGGTTTACCTGAGATCATTCTATTGAGTGAAAACTGGATGTAAAACCAAATCAGACTGTCAGACATGAATTAAGAGTTGTTACTCGGTGTGGATAAGGAGGAGGCTGGGCATCTTGTGTATTCATGAGACAAGATGGAAGTATCCTCAAGACAGCTGAATATGGATAACAGGCTGCTTACTGTGGCAGGGCTAGGTAGTCAAAGCTGTAAAAATATAGCTGTAGGTGATTCGGTCATGTTGACAAATGTTGCCAAATGGGCATGGGTATTTGTCAATGATAAGTTGATTGAGAATCTGGCCTGTGCCAGTGATCCATGCTAATGGTGGGAAGGGTATATGTTCTTATTGGCCAGTGTGCTTCCCATAAAGCCCAGCAGTCGTGGGTCAGTAAACTAGTGCCTGGTGTCCAGTTGCCCAGCTTAGGTTTCCTGGGATAATTGTGCAAAAGCTGGACACAAAGCCAATCTGTTTGCCAAACATGAACTAAGACTTGCTGTGCTCACTGTAGGTTCACTGACCGAGTGAAGCTTGGAAGTGGATGACATGATGGTAAGGAGGAAGCTGAGCATCCTGTATATCCAGGAGATAGGATGGAAGGGCAGTGCAGGCAAAGCCATTTAGTTTGTTATCCAGCATCTACTGTATGGGAAAAGTACAGATTGGAAATGATGTGGGAATTGTGCTGAGGGAGATGCTTCAGACCACCATGAGGGAGGCCATCAGAACTGGTGACAAACTCATGGCAGTCAAACTTTAGCCTAATGATAAGACAGTATTTATAATCCCCGACTATGACTCACAGCAGGATTGTGACAGTGAGGAAAAGAGTACATTCAGGCAGCAGTTACAGGACTTAATAGATAACAGGACAACAGGAATTTGTGTTGATAGTGGGTGACCTGAATGCACATACTGGGACAAACGGAACAGGATGTGAGGACTGCTTGGGTCCACATGGGTGGGACAACAGGAATAAAAAAGGAGAGGCCATTCTAGACTTCTGTCTGGCAAATGGATTGATAGTATCCAATAAACACATGGTTCAGAAAGAAAGACGGTCACAAGATCACGTACAAGAGTGGCCATCGTGTAACTCAGATAGACTTCCTCATAGTAAGGAAAGAGCACTGGGGTAGAATCAGCAGTTGCAAAGTCATCCCCAGTGAAGCAGTCAACCCACAGCATAAACCACTGGTTGCCACAATCAGCTGCAAGCAGTGGTCCGAGAAGGCTCTAAGGTCAACAGAGACCAGGCTGAAGACTTGGAAGTTGACTGGAAAGAAATCACGACAGTTTAAGGAATTACTTGGGGCTCCAGCACCTCAAGAAGAAGAGGAAATAGGTGGAGTTGAACAGTGACAGCTCCTCAAAACAGTGTGTATGAGGACTACAGAACAGATACGTAGTCGAGCCAGGTATTAAAATAAGGTACACCATGAAAGCTGGTGGTGGAATGCAGATGTCCAGGAAGTCAAAACAAAGGAGGAGTGCAGGAAAAAGTGGGAGATGGAAAAAAGATGGACCAGGCTAGAAGGAATACTTGTTGGCTAACAAAGATTCTAAAAAAGGAGTTACACTGGAAAGTAACTCAGTATATGGTACAAAGGAACTGTATCGGGTTGCAAGATAAAGGCAGAAAGATAAAGAAGATAGTGAAGACACCTTTCATAAGAGATGCCAACACTTACCAGTCCACAGAACACCAAAAGCAGATGGAAGGAGTACTTTCAGCAGCTTTTGAATGAAGGAAGTCCCAGAGAAGCTGTACTGCCCCAGGCAAAGTGTATGATGAGAGAAGAGGAAGAACCCACCATAGAAGAAGCAAGAACAGCAGTAAGGAAAATGAAATCCAGGAAATCAGCAGACTCAAAGTCACAGTAAATAATGATAAAGGTGCTGGGTGCAATAGGGGAGAAATGGCATCTGAGGGTACTCATAGCAATGTAGAGATAAAGGTGTACCCTGATGACTGGAGAATAAGCATACAACTGCCAGTGTTCTAGAACAAAATGGACATTCATAACTGCAGGTAATACAGAGTAATATCAAAACTCCAGTAACATTGCATGAAAGTTATGGAGAGAGTGATTGGTAAATAAATATGCAGACTAGTAGAAAGTAAGAGATGTGCAGTTAAGATTCAGATCAGGATGCAGCACAACTGACCTGATGTTTGTAGTGAGACAGAGTTGAAGAGAGGCTAGAGATAGAGAGTCCAACTGTACATCCTTTGACTTGAGGAAAGCATATCAAAAGGTCCCAAGAAAGCTGATTTGGGCAATCCTGTGGTGGTTTGAAGTCACAGAAGCATTAGTAGAATTAGTGTAAGCTATGTATAAAGACCCAATGACTTAAGTATGAACAGTGATCGGTCTCACAGAGGGGTTCCCAGTCAGAGATGGTGTATTCCAGGGTTCAGCTGTGAGCGCACTGCTGTTCATACTGGTGATGGACTATATTAGCAAACAGGTTGTAGGGGACAGACCAACAAAGTTGTATGCAGACGATGTAGCATTACAGGCAGACTCTGAGAAAGAACTTCAACAAAGGATAGGGGAATGGAATGCAAAATTGAAGGCACATGGGATGAAACTGAGTATAGATAAGACAGTTATAATGACAACAAATGGTGGAGTTCAAAATAAGCTGAGATTTGAGATAGAAGGAGAAATAGTGGAATAGGTTAACAGTTTAAGGGATCTGGAAGAGGTGGTTGAGGATAAGGGAATTCCGAATGAGAAGTTCAAAGCTAGAGTCAGAGGGGCTGCAGCTAACTGGCATAGAGTGTCAGGTGTTGTATATGACAGAAGAATGCTAAAGAAGCTGAAAAGTAAGGTGCACAAAACAGTGGTGCAACTAGTACTACTATATGGCATGGAAACTTGGGCAGTAAATTCAGACCAGTTGACAAAGCTAGAGGTGATGGAAAAGTGCCTGAGTGAGGTCTTAGGATGCACACTTGGGACAGACAAAGAAATGAGGATGTAAGAGCAAGACCAGAGTAAGAATCCACGCTGTAGCCAAGGAAGAAGCTTGACTGCCGGTATGCACTGCTGAGAAGAGTTAGTTGGAAAATTAGTAGTCAGGGAAGAGTTCACAAGCAACACATGCACACTTGCCTACACAGTCCCATAAAATTCAAAAGTAAAAGCACACAAAGTATAAAAAACTCTTGTCAGAATTTTGTAAGTTTTTTCACAGAAAGTGCATTGAGGGAAAAAAAATGGAGAAAAGGTGTCATGAAGTGTACTCAAACACCAAACATGAAATTGCATCCAAATAGCCAAAGGTTACTGCAGCAGTGAATTATGAACCCAGTGGAAGCTCTTGATTATGGATAGGGATAGAGAGATACAAGCAGTGAAAACATTTTAGTCTTATATACAGGTCAGGCATATTTTTATAAGTCAAGAAGAATCCAGGGTGATAACTAATAAGAGAATTATAAAGGAATTTATCTGGAAGGAGATGAGGGTTTGAGTTCAGTGAACTAAGCTGACATTCTCCACAGAACAAGATGGTTTATGGCTACCTGATCTGAAGGAGTACTTTAGAGCTACCCAGCTTCGGTTCATATACACAACTCAAACAGAAAGTTGCAGAAAATGTTAGAGACCAGATTACGCTGGTTCAGGCAGATGTACAGAAAAGGAGAAGACAATCTAGTTAAGATGATTTGGGACAGATGCTAAGAAGGCAAGATGAAACAAGGGCATCCAGCAAAGAGGTGGATGGATTGTGTGAGATAAGACCTGAAGCAGTCAGGCATGAGTGTCAAAGAAGGCAGGAGAGTGGCATTGAATAGAGTGGTGGCAACAGTTAACATGACATCCCGACCCCGTGTAGAAAATGTGGAAAAGGGGTTGTGGTTGTTAAAAATCCAATTCTGTCTCTTGAATGACCTCTTTGTTTCATCAGCATTCTTTTTCACTTTGATTTGTAACCTTCTGCTTGAGTTATGTATATGAACCTAAGTTGGGTAGCTCTAAAGTACTCCTTCAGATCGGGTAGCCGTAAGCCATCTTGTTCTGTGGAGAGTGTCAGCTTAGTTCACTGAACTCATGCCCTCATCTCCTTCCAGATAAATTCCTTTAACTCTCTTATTAGTTATCACCCATGGATTCTTCTTGACTTATAAAAATATGCCTGACCTGTATATAAGACTAAAATGTTTTCACTGCTTGTATCTCTCTATCCCTATCCATAATCAAGAGCTTCCACTGGGTTCATCATTCACTGCTGCAGTAACCTTTGGCTATTTGGATACAATTTCATGTTTGGTGTTTGAGTACACTTCATGACATCTATTCTCCATTTCATTTTTTCCCTCAGTGCACTTTCTGTGAAAAAACTTACAAAATTCTGACAAGAGTTTTTTATACTTTATGTGCTTTTACTTTTGAATTTTAAGGGACTGTGTAGGGAAGTGTGTATGTGTTGCTTGTGAACTCTTCTCTGACTACTAATTTTCCAACTAATTCTTCTCAGCAGTACTTACTGGCAGTCATGCTTCTTCCTTGGCTACAGTGTGGATTCTTATTCTGGTCCTGCTGTTCCTTCTTCCAACGTGCCTAAAAAGAAAAAAAAAAAACAGTTAAAGCACAAGCCCTTGCCTTATGCATAGTCTCAGTGTCAAAGGAAAAACAACATTAAAATGATCAACACACGGCAGGTTCAGGTTAAGGCACTTTAATCTTGCAGCAAGGAGACAAAAACATGCTAATACAGAGTTTGTCTAACTAGAATCAGGAAGTGAAGCTATTTTTATACATGTCTTACAAGACATTGCCTACTAAGCTGATGTAATAAATCACAAGTTTTTTAATATTATTTTACAGCAGCTGTTTGTCAATGATTTTCTGCTGACATGTTAAGTTTACAAAAAAAAAACTTCCTAAGAAAAACAACGTAGCCTTGATGACCACCGGTCAGATATGACTTCCCACTATGCAATGTTACCATTCAAGGTACTATGGCTAATTTGAGCACAAAGCTTGTACAGATCATAGTTCATTTTTTCAAGCAGTCTTTGTTTGATGTATCTTTTCTTTTTTGTAGCTGTACATGTTCTCATAACACGAACAGAGCTGATTGTTCATGTTCAATCACGTTATAGAAAACAGTATTGTTCTATTCATTCACTATTTATTCATTTTCCTGACCTAGCAGATAATCACCTGCTTCTCAGTAAATTTCCAAAAGGCATAAACATGAATTTTGCTGTGCTAGCAAATACTAGGTCAGAGAGCATCTTGCAATTTCAGAAAGCATACTGCAGTTTGAAAAAGCATCTTATAATTTCATACAGAATTAAGCTGTACATAAAATAGAATGAAATGTGTTAACCTTTTTAGCTTCTAATAAGCACTAAACATATACATTAATACATATTTTTATAATGCTCAGTAAATGGCTCAGCCGATGGTAGGTGGCTCTGCAATGGCTATTGCTGGCTTCAGACCACTTACTGGTTTCTTTGAATCCCTTTGTGCAGCCTTGCTGGCCACTATGGACCTGGGGTAAGACACGTACTCCTTAATTGTTCCATTGTTTGGTATGGACATGGGAGACCACCCATTTTAGGTGCGGGAGACACACTGGGAGGGTCATTTTGGGTGTCCGGGGAAAAGAGACCTCTTGTTTGGTATACATCTTCCCCTTCTTGGTCTTCCTCAGTGAATGTTCCTTAAAAAAAAAAGAAGAAACTAAAGGCCAGACATTTATCATCCAAAGGCATTTTTGTCTGTTTATAAAGATGGATGTTAAGTTGTCAATCTCGCCTTCATTCTTGCTGGATGGGTTCGGAGCCGATCATGGGCTCCAACTCGGCACTTGCTAAGCTCGAGAGTCACTTTTACCAGCTCGAGGCAGCCCCATATCCCATGATGCAAGGCGGTAATTACCCAGATCTCGTTTGCCGCTTCGCTAATGAGGTCATCCTTTTTACCAGCTCCTGGTAAGTGATTTTTTTCATTGATATTTGTCAGGTTTTAGGTCCCAAAACCCTAAAAATGTTGTTACTTAAACTTAGTTAGTGAACCTTATTCACTTAGCTCCATACCCATTCCCTTAGTTCACTCTTCCATAGTTTCTGTGTTTCGGGCCTTAGGCCTTTCCCACCCTCACAGTTCCTGTCAGATTTTTCCCTTAGGTGTGTGTGTGTTGTGTCACTGTTAATAATAACTAATTATTTACTTTTAATAATAATTTAGTTATTAGTATCTTTTTTGGTCTGATTGTTGTGTGTGTGTGTGTTTTAGGTCAGACATGTCTAAAGATACTAGGGTCTCAGGTTTCAAGAAGTGTGACTCGTGCTGTCAGAAGATGTCTCTGACAGACGGTCACACTTCTTGTATTTACTGCCTGGGACCCCTACACCTGCAGGACTCCTGTGCTATTTGTCATTCCTTCAGCCAGAGAGTCCTGCAGGAACGTAGAAATAAGTTGATCCTCAGGGGTCTTCTTAAAGCTGAGAACTCCCCGGCCAAGGTCGGCTCCGGGAAGCCCTCCAAGCCTCCCAAAACCCAGGCTTCGGTGTCCAAGTCTGCAGTCTTGGATGTTCTTCATTCCACATTGCTGCAGTCCTAACTATTGGGTAGTCCGCTGTCCAGTCGGCCCGAATACCAGAGTATATGGCTGACGTCGGTCAGGGCGCATTAGACTGACGTCAGTACGTCAGGGTACTAATGCACATGACCGACGTCATATCCTCAGTCTTTTTTGCCGCATGGTCCGATGCAGAAGCAGTTTTGCGAGTGCAGGTTGGCGTTCTGAAATTTTCTGAAGTCGGAGTTTCAGACCGAATCAGAGTTGGCTAAGTACCCCGTTGGGGAACATTTTGGTTTTTTCCTGCCTCAGTATTTAACCGGATGTCAGAAAAAGTGAATAACTGTATTTCTTGTGGGAAACAGATACCTCATAGGGATTACCATACCTTGTGTATACCTTGTTTAGGGCCTGAGCACGACGTTGTTGGATGCCGCTCTTGTGCTAGGTTTAACAAACGCACTATTAAGAGAAGGTTAGACTGTGCCAGGTTAGTGTTTGGGAAGCGTTGCAATTATAAAATGCCGTCGGATGCTCCGGCCGCTTCGTCCAAGAAGCGCAAGGACAAAACAGCGAAGCCTAGGGTTGATGAACCGGCAGTCCCGGACGTCGGTTCTTTAGAAGGCTCAGTGGAGCCAGAGGTTTTGCCAGGAGTTTCTTTGGAGTCTCAGGCAGAGACTTTACTGTTATAGGATGTGCCTTCTCAGGAGGTAGGCCAGGCTGAGGGGGCTTCTCAGGTAACTGTTCTTCCCTCTCTTCCTAAGGGAGTTAGAGCCTCTCCTTCTGTTTCCAAAACTTCTTTGAGAGGTAGGCCAAGTTTAGCTTCAGTGGGGGCTTCTCCTAGCACTTCAGGTTCTGTGCCTAAGAAACATATGCTTAAAATGGCAGAAGATTTGATTACTATGATTAGAGGTTCTATGCCCCCTCCTGATAAGAGGCCTAGGGTGGAACCTGAGTTTGATAGTTTTGAACAGTGTTCAGAGGCTTCTGAGTCTTCTATGGAAGATTTGCAGGAGTATCCTCCTTATTCTGATTCTGATGTGGATGATTCCACTCCTACAGCTTCTCCTCCTGAGGATTTCTCATTTTCAGAGACTCTGCATTCCATGAGGGAGCATTTTAAATGGGAAGGCCAGGATTACTCTGATTCCAGGAAAAGGCTTAGGGAATTCTTGTTTTACCCCAGCATAGGCCCTTAGCTATACCTCCTGTGTTGAATGTGGTGGAAGATGTTTTGCAGAGGCTTCCTGAACCCTGATTCTTTGCCTCCTGCTCCTGTTAAACCTGATAGGTACTATAGGGTGCCTGAAGCTCATAAGTATCTTTTAAGAGTCCTAGGGCAGACCCGAAACTGTTTCTCAGGGACCTAAAGGTGTTAAGGCCTCTGTGGTTAAAAACCCTGTTCCCACTGATAAAGAGGCAAGGGCTTTGGATAGATGGGGAAAGAAAGTGTATACTTCTTCCACTTTAGCCATGAGGGCGTTGAATTGTCAGTTTCACATGCTAAAATATCAAAATTATCTCCTTTCACAACTGAAATCTAAGGTGGATGCTTTGGCGGAAGGTATTGAGTGTAAAGAGTTGCTGGATTTAGTTCATGTGTCTGAACAAGTGGGTAAGCATTCTTTGCAATGTGGTTTTGATGCTGTACAGGCCTCCTCGAGGGTGGCTGCCACTAGTTCTGTTCTTCGCAGGCATGCCTGGTTGAGGGATCAGAATTTAGCTGAGCATGTTAAGACAAGGATTTTGGATGCTCCTTTACAGTCTGATGTGTTGTTTGGTTCGCCTGTGGAAGCAGTTTTAAAGAAAATGGAGGACAAAGCTAAGTCTATGCAAACTGTTAAAGATTTTTGCAGGTGCAGCCACGAAGTTTAGTAGAAATTGGCCTACTAAGGGATGGACATATCCTGCTTATGATTCCCAGTCTAGGGGTAGGTCTAGACGTGGTAGGGGCAGAGCTCAAGGTTCTTTTAGGCCTAGAACAGGGAGTTCACCTGCTCAGACTTCTGGTGAGGGCAGGGGTCAGTCCTTTCGTAAACAGACCCCATGACCTGCCTTTTCAGCTGCCAGTAGATTCTCGGCTGGCAGCTCCTTTGGGAGGAAGACTGTCTCTTTTCAAAGAAAATTGGGATTTAATCACTCAAGACAGATGGGTGTTGGATATCATTCACCACGGTTACAGGTTTTATTTCCATACATTGCCCCTTTCAAAGGCATGCCAGACGTTCCTCCTCCACAAAGGAAAGAGGCTCACAAGCAAATTTCTCTGTTACTCCAAATAGGGGCCATTCAGCCAGTCCCTGTATCAGAAAGGGGCCTAGGATTTTATTCTCGCCTGTTCCTAGTACCAAAGAAGGGGAACACGTGGAGACCAATTTTGGATTTATCTATCCTCAACACTTATCTGGACATTCCAAAGTTCAAGATGTTGACGTTACAACAGCTTTTACCTCTGCTGGGCAAAGATCACTGGATGGTAACTTTAGATCTCAAGGAAGCTTACCTTCATGTGCCTATAAGACTAAGTTGCAGGAAGTATCTGCGTTTCGAGCTGGAAATTCTCATTATCAGTTCTCTGCATTGCCCTTTGGCTTATCTACTGTGCCCAGAGTATTCACAAAGGTTCTGGCTCCAGTGATAGCTTACTTCAGGCTAAAAGGAATTCAAATCTATCCTTACTTGGACGACTGCCTGATTCTGGCTCAAGAAAAGGAAGACCTTCTACAGCATCTGGAATATGTTATAGCAGTGCTAAGATGCCTAGGGTATTCTGTGAGCGAAATAAAGTCCAGTCTAGTACCCTCTCAAGACATGTGCTTTCTGGGTGTGAGACTGAATACAGCAGCCCAGATGGCCTTTTTAACCCCGGACAAACAAAAGAGTCTATCACTTTACTTCCATCAACTATCTCATCAGTCCGTGCTGACTGCAAGGACAGTCCTTCAAGCATTAGGGTTCATGGCATCTTGTATTCTGGTGCTTCCCAATGCCAAACTGCATATGAGGAAGCTGCAATGGTATCTCAAAAATGTATGGACACAGCACTGCCAGGATTTGGACACTGTCATTCAAATAATACCTTGCCTTCAAAAAGAATTTTTGTGGTGGGCTCAGGAATGTCACCTAAACAAGGGACTCTCTGTGACCCGGCCAGAGGCGAGTCAGACTTTAACGACAGATGCCTCGGACATTGCTTGGGGAGCTCATCTAAATGGAAAGTGGATACAAGACAAGTGGCCTGCCAGACTACAGCATCTACATATCAACATGAAGGAGATGTTAGCAGTCCAGTTTGCATTAATGGCTTTCAAGGAGTTACTTCTTCCAGGGCAGGTGTTGATTCTAACAGACAACACAACTGTCATGTGGTACATCAACAAACAAGGGGAACACATTCTTATCCTCTATGCAGGCAAGCAATGATTTTATGGGAGACTGCGCTCAGCTTGCAACTAACTCTTCAGGCAAGGTTTCTGCCGGAGCACAGAACTCCTTAGCAGATGTGTTAAGCAGACAAATCATGGATCCCCACGAGTGGAAACTGGATCTTCATGTATTTCAGAAATTGACAGTGTCATGGGGAACTCCAGACATAGATCTGTTCGCTTCTCCACTAAACCACCAGCTGCCAAAGTTTTGCACAAAGGGGTTTCATCACACAGCTTGGAAAGTGGATGCTCTTTCTTTCAGTTGGAAAAATCTTCATGTGTATGCCTTTCCACCTCTGCCTCTTCTTCCAAAGGTGCTCTTAAAGGTCAGACAAGACAAGCCAAGGATGATTTTAATAGCTCCAGATTGGCCTCGCAACACTGGTACCCACTACTAAGGAGTCTGGTAAGGAAGCCTCCATGGCCTTTACCTTTGATTCCACATCTGTTATCTCAGAAGGACGGTCGTCTGCTCAATGTCAAGCTTCACTCACTTCATCTAACAGCCTGGCATATTCTGTGTTGAAACACAGCAGGTCTCAACTTCCTCAACAAGTTTTAAATGTGATTATGGAAGCTAGAAGACCTAGTACAAGGAAAGTGTACGCAGAAAAATGGAAGAGGTTTTTATTTTGGAGTACAGCAAAGAATTTGGAGATTTCTGAGCCTAATTTGAATGTGGCTCTTCAATATCTTACTGAGTTATTGGACAAAGGTTTGTCCTTCTCTTCCATTAAGATTCATGCTGCAGCAATTTCAGCTCACTATGATTGTGACCCACCATTGTTTTCGCATCCTTTGTTCAAGCAGTTTCTTAGAGGGCAAAGAATATAAGACCCCACGAGAGCTCCTACTCCTGCTTGGGATCTCAATTTTGTGTTGGAAAAACTTACTCTACAACCTTTGAGCCTGCGGCTACTGCTGAATTGAAATACTTGTCATGGAAGACTGCTTTTCTGTTGGCTATTACTTCTGCAAGAAGGGTGTCTGAGTTGCAGGCCCTTATGGCAGTAGAGCCCTTTTGATTTTCCATAAGGATAGGGTATCATTACGCACTAATCCTTCCTTTATGCCTAAGGTGGTTTCTAGTGTGGCTTTAAACCAAACTATTCATTTGCCTACTTTTTATGCAGACCCCCAAAATAAAGGGGAAAAGATTTTGCACACTTTAGATGTACATAGGCAATTGCGTTATTATTTAAGCAGGACTAAGGATTTTAGGCAGTCTCAGCAGTTATTTGTTTCTTTTGCTTTGAGTTCGCAGGGCAAGCCTGTGTCAAAACAAACTATTTCTAGGTGGATTGGGTTTTGCATTGCATTTTGTTATTCCCATCATGGCAAGGAGATTCCAGCTGGGATTAGGCCTCATTCCACTAGGGCTACTGCCACTTCAACAGCATTTCTAAGGGGTGGCAACTAAGGATATTTTGGAGGCAGCTACTTGGAGTTCAGTGCATACTTTCTCTAAGCATTATCACCTTCCTCTCTACTCTAAGTCTAGGGCTGGTTTTGCCACAGCTATTTTGCAAGGCATGTTGTCAGCTCCTGCTTCTTTATGATTTGCCAGCCTCCCTTACCTCTGCTTTGGGATTCTACCCAATAGTTAGGACTGCAGCAATGTGGAATGAAGAACATAGTACAGTTTTGTACCTACCATAAATGTAGATGTTCGAGGATCCACATTGCTGCAGTCCAATTTACCCTCCCTCCTTCCCCTCTGTGTTTAGGGGTGGTTGTGTAGGTGAGGTTATATACTGATATTTTTGTATATATTTGTATATATTGTACATATTTCTGGTGCAGGTATATTGGGCCTTGTCTTTTTAGGGTCTTCTGACATCTGGGGCAAGAAAAGACTGAGGATATGACGTCGGTCATGCGCATTAGTACCCTGACGTACTGACGTCAGTCTAATGCGCCCTGACCGACGTCAGCCATATACTCTGGTATTCGGGCCGACTGGACAGCGGACTACCCAATAGTTAGGACTGCAGCAATGTGGATCCTCGAACATCTACATTTATGGTAGGTACAAAACTGTACTTTCCGACTCCACCGGAGTCGACATCGGCTCCGTCCAGAGCCAATCCTTCCTTATTGGAAGCTTCAGTACCGGCGCCGGTCGGCGCCGATACCCTGGCTTCGGCTCCTGTGTCAGCTCCATCTGGAGCCGACACCCTAGCATCGAAGCATGTCTCGGCTCCGGTGCTGGAGCTGAGATATCTTTGTCTCCTCTCGGAGCCGACAAGTTGTCGGCTCCGCCTGGAGCCGAACATTCTTCGGCTCCGATGGCTCCGTCCAAGAAGAGGTCTAGATCTCCATCTTTGGAATCTATACATTCGGCTCCAGCCTCTCCCTTGCTTTCGGAGCGGAGCCATCGGAGCCGATCATCGAGGTCATCCAGGCTCTCAGACCACGACTTAGAGAGAGTGGTGAGTAGGCTTTTAAAATCACAGGCACTAGCCCAGATGCTCCATAGCCCGTCTCATCAGACGTCAGCTATTATACACCCTCCTGAGATTCCTCCTTCGACTCTCCTACAGAGTTCGGAGCCGGAGATTATTGGTACCGTGACTGTTCCTGCTTCGGAGCCGATACCACACCTTTCGGCTCCGTTGTCCTCGACTCCTATCTCCTCCTTGAGACCTTCCTTGGAGGGATCCGGGCGTCAGGCTTCCCTGGTCGGTTCTGAGGGGGCGAGTGGCATTGGACCCTTGTCCGACCCCGTTCTCCCTCTCAGAGCTTCGGCCTTGGTGAGCTCGGCCCCGACATCTGCTTCGGAGCCTTCCCTTTTGGTGAGGCTAGAGATTCCTGTTTCTTCGGAGCGGGATCTCTCGGCCCTCCCTGGAAGGGGAGCCTTCGAGGTGACGACGAGTGTGCTAGCCCCTGAGCTTAGTCAACAGTCGGTTCCTTTAGCTCCTCCCTCCATGGTGCCTATAGATGCCTCTTCCCGCTCTCTTGCTCCCTGACCTAGAGATCCATCGCCCCAGGTCTCCCCATTGGGAAGAACTTCCTCTTCCGAGGTTTCTCTTGATCCTTCAGGTGAACCTCCGCGTAAGAGGACCTGCAAGAGGAAGCATTTAGACTCCCCCGAGTCTACAACATCAGATACCGATTTAGATGAGTCGGAGGGGTCCCCAAGATCTCCCTCTGAGGATGTCTCTTTTTCAGACATCCTTAAACTCCTGAAACAGAGGGGGAACTGGCCCTCCATTAATCCCTCCGAGGATGAATCGGTATACCTGCAGGCTTTTGGATCTCGACCCTCCACCTCCTGGGTGTCTCCGCCTTTCGACCTCCTTATGGAAGTCATAGCTCGAAAGGCGTGGGCATCTCCTGATTCGGTGGAACCAGTCCCTAGGAGACCTTCAAAGTTTATCACGGCCCCCGCTGAAAAGCAGTTTTTTACTAAGGGTGTCCCGGTTGATGCCATGGTGGTGGCGGCCGCCACCAAGAAGGAACTTGCAGATCCTTCCGTGCCAGTCCATCCTCCTAACAAGGAGTCTAGGACCATGGACAGGTACGGCAAGCGGATGTTTTCCTCAGCGACCTTTGATATGCGTTCGCTGAATTATTTGTGTCACTTCACCAGACTTCAGAGAGACATCCTCAAAGAATTGGGTGAAGTAGTTCAGGATCCGTCAGCGGCAGGGGCTCAAGAAAAGATTGCCTCTCAGCTAGGAATCCTAAATTCCACAACCAACTCCTCCATGCGGCTCATTTTTTATGCAGCTGATGAAGCGAGTAGAGCTGCAGGCACAGGAGTGGCCCTCAGACGTCAGTCCTAGATGCGGCTCTGTAATTTTGCAGACCCCTTTAAGGCGTCCTTCACAAACTCTCCCTTTGATGGGACAACTTTGTTTGGCCCTCAGGTGAAGGACACTTTGACCAGGTGCGAGCAAGATGGCAAGACTCTTTCTGCCGTAGGAGTCCGTTTCTCCACCCCTTCTAGACCTTACCCCAAAGGTCAGAAGGGAGGGAAAATGTGGTTCCGGAAATCAAAGGGAGTCACGCCTGACGCACGTGGTCAGTTTACCCCCAGAGGCAGAGGGGGTAATAATAACAGACGCCACCCTAGGGGAAGAGGGGGTCCGCAGAACCAGGGCTCCAGAGAGCCTCTCTCTGACAAGCCCTTCCAGCATCCCTGAGGTGTTGCCCGACTGCCCACCCTTGGAGGCAGTCGGGGGAAGATTGTCGCTGTACCCAGAAGCCTGGCTATCCCTCTCTCAAAACAAATGGGCACAGTCGATCATATCCGAGGGTTACAAGATTCCTTTCGAGGAAAGCCCCTTCCCTCAGAAAGGTTCCCTTCCAGACGTGCCACCCGGTCTAAGGGAAATTGCAAAATTAGAGGTGTCAAAGCTTCTAAAGAAAAGATCCATCCAGCCAGTACCAAAAGATCAGTTCGAGTCCGGAATCTACTCAAGGTTCTTTTTGGTCCCCAAAAAGACGGGAGACTGGAGACCAATATTAGACCTCAGCAGGCTCAACAAGTCTGTCAAAAAGACAAGGTTTCGGATGGTCACACTTCAATCGATTTTGCCCTTTCAGGGCAAAGACAACTGGATGTGCTCCATAGACCTTCAGGATGCGTACTACCACATAAAGATTCACAGATGCTCCAGAAGTTTCCTCCGCTTTCGGCTGGGGACCAGTCATTTTCAATTCAGGGCCCTGCCCTTTGGCCTCACTACAGCCCCCAGAGTGTTTACCAAATGCATGGCAGTGGTCACGGCTCACCTGAGACGTCAAGGATTCCAGGTGTTTTCGTATCTCGACGACTGGCTCCTCTCAGCCACCACCAGGCATCAACTAATCCAAGCCAGAGATTACACTCTATGCCTCTGCGGTCACTTAGGAATTTCAGTCAACTTCGAAAAGTCTACCTTATCGCCCTGCCAATCTATTACCTTTATAGGCGCAGATCTAGACACTACTCGGATGTCAGCAAACCTAACAAGTCAGAGAATTCTGGATATCCAAGACCACGTTCGGATCATCCTATCCAGCAAAAGGGTACAAGCCAGGTTGGTCCTGAAAGTGTTGGGCCTCATGGCAGCTGCTATCACACTTCTGCCCCTGGCCCGTTTTTACATGCGTCTCCTACAATGGATGTTGTTCACCCAGTGGTCCTTCCAACAGCTTCCCATGCGTCACAAAATTCTGGTGACACAAACCTGCAAGAACCATCTATCCTGGTGGATTTCCTCTCCTCTAGTCCATCAGGGCAGACCTTTTGTTCCCCCGGCCCCGGTAGCCACGGTCACTTCGGATGCCTCCCTGATCGGGTGGGGGGGGGGCATTATCAGGGCAGGATGGTTCATGGCACGTGGCAACCGTTTGAATACCACCTGCACATAAATGTCCTAGAGATGAGAGCAGTGCTTTTAACGTTGCAAGCCCTCAACGACTTTCTTCCTTTAGGGACTATTGCAGTTCACACGGACAACATGTCCGTCATGTGGTACATCAACAAGCAGGGCGGAACCAAGTCCTATCCCTTGTGTCGAGAAGCTCTCAGACTTTGGCAATGGGCGATCTCCTCTCATCGGTTTCTGGTAGCAACGCATATCCCCGGGAAAACCAACATAATAGCAGACAGGTTGAGCAGAGCTATTCTCATGCCTCACGAGTGGTCTCTCAAGCAATCCATAGTGGAGGAGATTTTTCAGAACTGGGGCCGCCCATGCTGCGATCTTTTTGCTACTCCCCAAAACAACAAATGCCCAGACTTCTTCTCTCTCTTCCCACTTCCGGGCCATCCCCCCAGAGACGCTCTCACCCAAGATTGGCCCCGGGGACTCCTTTATGCTTTTCCTCCCTTTCCCTTGATACCACAAGTACTCCAGAAAGCTACCGCCTTAAGAGCCAAAATGATTCTCATTGCCCCTTACTGGCCTCGACAGATATGGTTTCCGTTCCTTCATCGCCATCTCTTGGTGCAGCCTTGGCATCTGGACCCAGTTCCAGATCTTCTCACCCACCAAATGGGTCATCTGCACCGGTCCATTCCTTCCCTCAACCTCACAGCTTGGTTGCTCCACTTCCTTCCTTAGCCAGGCTTCCTATGATCACTAATCCTGTTAGAGATATTTTAGTAGCTTCTCTTAAATCCTCTACCAGGAGGATTTACTCTAGCAAGTGGAAACGCTTCTCCTTTTGGGCAAAATCGAAGAACATAGACCCCTTTACAGCCCCTATTCAGTCGGTCTTGGATTTTCTGGCAGAAATATTTCACTCAGGTTCTTCGTCTTCCACAGTCAAAGTTCAGTTGGCAGCAATCTCGAACTTCCATGTTGGGTTTGCAGACCACAACATTATGTCCCACAAACTTTGTAAAGCCTTTCTTAAAGGAGTGTTCCTTCTAAAACCCCCTGTTGGGGATCCTCCACCACAGTGGGACCTAAATTTAGTGCTGACATCCTTGATACTTCCCCCTTTCGAACCGGCTGCTTCATGTTCTTTAAAGTTTCTTTCTTGGAAGACACTTTTTCTAGTCGCTATCACCTCGGCTAGAAGAGTGTCTGAACTTCATGCACTCTGTATTCGTCCCCCTTATTTGGTCTTCCACAAGGACAGAGTATCCTTGAGAACCAATCCATCCTTTTTGCCCAAGGTTGCGTCTAAGACAAATTTAAACCAATCCATTGATCTTCCTGTGTTTTTTCCAAATTATTCTAACAGGGCGGAACAAAAATTACATTACCTGGATGTTCATCGCCAACTCAGATATTACTTGGACAGAACAAAGCAATTTAGGAAGTCTGATCAGCTCTTCCTTTCTTATGCTGAGAATAAAAAAGGTCTCCCCATTTCTAAAGTGACCTTATCCAGATGGCTTTCTTCCACCATTTCTGACATTTATCAGCTTAGGGGTAAACAGCTGAGTTCAAAACCTAAAGCTCATTCCACAAGAGGTCTAGCCACATCTGCAGCCTTTCAGGCTAGGCTACCCTTAGATACTATTTGTGCAGCAGCCACTTGGGCCACTCCTCATATCTTCGTTTCTCATTACAAATTGGATTTGGCCTCCAGGGACAGGGCAAGCTTTGGTTCCACTGTTCTCAAGAGTCTGTTCCATTGAGCCACCCAGGATAGAGGTGCTAGGGACGCGGCCCCATCCAGCAAGAATGAAGGCGAGATTGACAACTTAACATTTAGAAGTTATGTACTCACCATAACATTCCATGTTAGTTGTTTTCTCTCGCCTTCTTTCTTGCGTCCCTCCCTCCCTCCTGTCCCCCTAGCCTGGACAGACCTTGATCTCCCTTCTTTCTTTGGAAGATTCTTCTTCCTTGGACACCAGTTAGTTCTTGTCCTTGATTACCTGGTTTCCCTTTACAGCCTTGTTAGGTTAGTTGTCCCTCTTTCCTTGATGGAAAGTTTTTTTATAGGCAGTTTTTTCTCTAGATATCAAACGAGATCTGGGTAATTACCGCCTTGTATCATGGGATATGGAGCTGCCTCGAGCTGGTAAAAGTGACTCTCGAGCTTAGCAAGTGCCGAGTCTGAGCCGATGATCGGCTCCGAACCCATCCAGCAAGAAAGAAGGCGAGAGAAGACAACTAACATGGAACGTTATGGTGAGTACATAACTTCTAATTTTCTTACCTTAACCTGGAGATTATTGCAGACTTTCTGTCCTGAAGAGCAGAACTCATTCTTCAGGAAAATGCCTTAGGGTTTTGGCATAGACAGAGACAGGGTCTATTCTTCATTGGAGTCTTAAGCCCAAGACTCTGATTCAGAGGAAAGTTTGCCTTTTCCAGCTCCATTAGAGGAGTTTCTTTTTTGTGTAAGGATTAATGATATATTTCTGTGGGAACAAGTGGACGTTCTACCTAAACAGAGGGGATGAGATGATGCCCTGCAAATGGATTTACCTCATACTATGCCAGCTTTGGAGAATGTGTTAAATGCTCCTTGTAATAACCCTGAACCTCTGCCTTCAGAATCCTCTGGCATTTGCCCAAAAAGGTGGAACACTTATTACCAACTCTACACCTGTGGATAAGTAGTTACGGTATTATACAAATTTTAATAAGAGAATTTCCTTCTTCCAGTTTGTTCTGAGAGGTGTTGACAGCTTGTGAGGTTGTCCTGCAACACTTCCTTCAGAAGGTAAATCCTGTATGAATACTACAATTTCTGTTCTGTCTCAGGTGTCTACACATGCTTTGAAGGGTGTGTATGATTGTGCAGACCATTTTGTCTAGGGCCACTACTACTGGTACTGTTTTGAGAAAATATACCTGGGTACTTACTTTTACGTTTTCGGATGATGTAAAGACTTTGATTTTAAACTCAAATGCAGACAAGGTTTTGTATGGCCCCGCTGCTACTCAGGTTCTCAAAACATTTTGATGACAGAGGGATATTAATTGAAGGAGTTAGATTTTTCAAGTCCCAAATTCTAAATCTTACACAGCCTGTGCTTTTTTCCTTTGAAATAAAAGACAAAATAATCATTCCCTGCCATCCTCTGGCAAACAAGGAACATAAAATGAGATGGTAGGAGAGGAATAGCAAACAATACATGGACAGTTTCAGAAAAAGGGACAGGCTATGCCTATGCTCCCCACATGATCCTGTTCCTTCATCTCTAAGCTGTCTTGTAGATTGGTTTTCAACCTACCCTATGGCAACAGATTGTTTCAGACTCTAGAATATTAATACAGGTTCAAGAGGATCACAGTTGATACTGGATATACGTACCTCCTTTCAGGGGAATTCATCCATACCTTCTGAACCAAATGAGTTTTTGCCTCAGGTTCTTCATTATATGTTTACCCTAGGAGTCGTACTACTAGTGCCTTTAGACCAAAGGGAGGAAAAGGCTTTTACTCCAGAGTGTTTTTTTATTTCAAAGAACGAGCTTTTGTGGAGACCAATTGTTGATCTTTCTTTTCTCAACTTGTGTGTGAAAGTACCACAACTCAATATGTTGACCCTTTAGAGTCTGGTACCAGTCATTCCTCTTCTGAGTTTTATGAATCGTGGTAATTGCAATAAACAACCTGGTGAGTAAAAGGTGCCTGGGTGACCAGTGTCACCTAGGTAGAAAATATGCAAGAAGAGGCTTACTTGCTAGAATAGTAGTGTAGGCTGAGATGGAGAAGGAGTCTCCCACCTGTTTGATGTCTTGTATCCTATTAATGTCTAGATTCCACCATCTTTCCTATGTTGTTCCAGAAGGACTGGGTTTTTAGAAAGTTGGCCTCATGGGGCTATCTAGCCTTTAAAAAAACTGTATCCAAAGAGTCTTCAAAAGTCTTTAAAAAAAAAAAACTGTATAGCCTGGTTATAGCTGGGAGAATGGAACTTTAGCCAGCTCCCGTAGTTCATATTATACTGGCTGTTCTGGATGCTGTCGGTGGAGCGTTTGAGCTCAAATATGGGTGTCCTTGGAGTCTTGATAAAGACTGCCTAGAAGAATAATAGACAGTTTTTCCAGCCTAAGTTTGTTGGCCAGGGTCCTGTTTTCCATTGAGTACAGAAAAAACACCATTCTCACTCTCCCTTTTCAAAGCTTTAATGTAAATGAGCACTGCTTAGATGAACATTTTACAGTCAGAGTTGACTTGGTTTTATACACAGTGGAGGAGGGTGTGTACCAGTTTGGGACTCTCCCGCTGGTCAGAGATTGGTGGGTTGATGATCCTTTATTGTTAGAGCCTGAAAGAAGGGTCTGTCCTGGTGTGCTTGGGAGTGGGGATAACAATCAACATATATGCCAACCAGTCAAGTTTTAAGGATTCACATCAGATTTAAATATTAAGCTAAAACTGAAATTCTGGATTTACAATAAGGAGACATTCAAAATTGAATCCTTAGAAAATTATGGTAAGCAGTGTTAGCATTATCGTGGCTGTGGGGGGATGAAACACATCTAAGTTGTGCAGCTCTTTCGTTTTAAACTTAATCAGATTTGCCATCAGGGATATTGTTAATCCTTATTTCATTTTTTTAAATTCTGCCAGTAAAACCTGTAACATGGCATAATTACAAAAAAAAAAAAAAAAAAAAAAACTTACCTAGCCTTACCCAATAAAGAGAGATGAAAAATTGGAGAAAAGCTTAAAAGTCATTTTTCAGAGTTGTAAGAGGAGTCCGAGGGATCTATTTCATTCAAAGTGTTTTAGTTGAAGTGGAGGGGATGGCATACGAGGAAGGGGTCAGAAAATGTGCAAGGGGTCATTTGAACATGGAATAGAGTGGGGTATAAATTAAAAGAGCTCTGTTATTGTAGATGGCGTCCGTTTAATGTTAAAAGCTACAGACCCCACTTAAAGAGTGAACTATGGGCATAACACTAGGGAGAGACTCTCTAAATGGCTGGGGCTGTAAAAAACACACATGACAGCACTGGAAGTAATATTACAATGCTACTGTGAGGATCCTCAGCTGCCATCCTAGTTTAAAGCTAACATTGGAGTTGATTTGCATAAGTGAATCTGTACTCTGCAGTTGCTAGGGGTAAGAAGCCCATATAATTAAATGCCATGGCCAGAAGTGTGGCATGGACCATAGTGGGATCGTAACAGAATGGGGGGTGGGGTATCTTTAGGGGGGAATCTAGACACCAGTAGGATACAAGGCATCAAATAGGTGGGAGAGTCCTTATCTATCCCAGCTTACCCTACGCTAACGAGTAAGCCTCCTCTTAGATATTTTCTACCTAGGTGACACTGGTCACCCAAGCAACTTTTACTCACCAGGTTGTTCATTGCAATTACCATGATTTGTGTTACTTTCACAGATTTCACACTGCTGACTCTGGACTCTGCACAGAACAGCCAACACAATGGGATCCTCCTGGTTGAATGACTTACTCCTCCAACCCAAAATAGAAGGCAGCATTCACTTTGAAAAGGACCCCGTGCACCACCAGGAGATTACCTACCATTACAGAAAACTCGAAGACAAACTTAAGGACTGCATCTGCCTTAAATGGGAAGAGACCTGTCTGAAGTTTGCAAGGAAAGAAATGTTATCCCAAAGGGACTGCAACTCAAAAAACAACCAATATGAAAAAACATGGACAGCAATCTCAGAAATCAATAGGATGAAACCCTAAAAGAAGCCAGCCTCAAAATGATTGAGGTACTCCTCAAACACAACCAAACCTAGCAGAGCAAAGTTAAAACTGATCTCGAAGAGATTGAGAATCATTGTCTCCATGATGCCAACCACAGGGAAAATTTTCAGGGAATTAAAGAAAAAGTCACACTCTTTGAGACAAAGACCAAAGAAAAGAAATTGAAAAACATACAAAGGGACATCATGGGTAATGTACACCAGGACAACCCAAGGCCAGGTTCTCTTACACCAGAAAGACACAGACCAGCGCACCAGAACCCCCCCCCCCCACCCCCAAGCAGTTTTTTCCAACAGGCAGGAATGACCTAGCACCGGACCCTGCACAACTGGAAACAAGGACTGCCACCCTATCACCCATCACAATAGACAGTAAAGATCCAAACAGGACCAAGGGACTGACGACACTGCCTAGACCAGAACCAGCAACTCCGACCACCCCTCCCCCCCCAAAGCCACCATTCCACAGAAAGATACCACCCACAACCAGTGAGGCCCCCCAAGGGCAACTACCAACAGAGGGACAAGACCTGGCAAGGGAAGCTCGACCTCAAGCTCCTCTGGCACCCCCCAGAAGGCACCATCAAACCAACAGAGAGATGCAACAGGAAAAACAAAAGAATGCAATAGAGGTATGGAAACACTCCAGCATACCCCTCACCAACACCCAACTCCAAGTACTGAGAAAAGGCCTGACCTTCATACCCGTGGCAAGGGCCAATCTAGTGGACACCATCATAAACTTAAGACTCTTCTCCAGGAAACTACAATTGAAGCTATTTTTTCGTAACCGCAACAGAAAATAACTCGAGGAACCTACTTCCATCATAAGGACTAGATCCTGGAAAAAGTTGAGCAACTTTTGCCCTCCCCCCAACCCAGTGATCACCGCTTTAAGAAAAATGTGAGATGGACATTAGGAAACTGCCAAAAAATCCTCTAAAGAAAATGCTGAACAATATCAGCAGAAATGAACTGGAAGCCCTCTGAACCCTCAGTAAGACAAATCACGCAGGATAATGAAGGCAGACAAAGATGGGAGGCATCCTTGTCACCGACACCTTCACCTACAACTACAAAATACAGGCACTTTTGCACAACCAGAAGTTCTCCACTACTGATCTAGACAATGTAAAAAAAAGAAAAGTCTTTGAAAACCTCCTAACTAAACTCACCAACGTTTATGATGATGAACTCATAAGTGAGAAACTCTCTGATTTTTTGACCATCACCCACCCGAGACTTCCACAGTTTTTCAGTATTCCCAAACCCCATAAGAACTTCCTAGACACCTGTTATAGACCAGTAGTGTGCAGTGGGGGATCCGTCACTGAACCCATGGCCATCTAACTTGATGCAACTATCAAGCCTCTCTCCGAAAACAACCATTCATTCGTATTAGACACTATGGATTTTCTCGAAAAGATCAAAGACCTGACCATCCACAAGGACTCCATCCTGGTCACCATAGACGTAGAGGCACTCTACACCATACTACCTCACCAGTACTGTATCAACACCATGATTGAAGCCACTGCAGAGACTACACAGCACTTCCAGGGGAGACAGAAATCCTGGAGAAACTACTCCCACTACTCCTTGAGAGCAATTTCTTCAGATTCGGTGACACCATTTTTCCGTCAGAAAAAACAAATAGCCCTCACTCAAAGTCAGCTCTCCAATAATATCCTTTAATATAGCATAAAAATTGTTATAAACCAAAACACCCAAAGCTGAAAATTGTACATACAGCTTACTGTTTCGGCTGTAAGCCTTCATCAGTGCAGTAAACAATTACCACCAACATGACATTAAATACAGTTCCCTAAACAACTATTGGTTGTTATAATTGCTCATTAAGGCCTGGTGCAAATGGAGCCCCTAATTTAATAATCCACATTTGTTCCTTACATTTTAACAGTGCATGCCATCCCACTTTAATGTTCAAACAAATTCTGTCAGTAACAATAAAAGTAAACCTTGCAGAGGCATGCTTCATGCTATGTTTATATAAAGTATTTGTAGATTTTGCACATCAAATTTCATTCAAATGCTCAGATATTCTTAACTTAAAGGGACATGAGGTTTGCCCCACATAAAATGCTGCACTCCAGGTTTGCCCCACATAAAATGCTGAACAAGTGCAAGTTGCCAAGTATGTCACTCAGTCAGTATTACAGTTTCTATACACCTGTTGTTAATGTGTCTTTCGGCTTATCCCGGTTAGGGGTCGCCACAGCGGAACTCCGGTCCGCTAATGTTTGGTAGTGGATTTTTACGTGCCAAGTTACCAGCCCTGGCGCACAACCTTCATCGAAGGCATGCCCATTCATGCATGCCTCCACACAGAAGACGCTCTAGCTGAGAATCGAACGGGACAACGTCTTGCTGTGAGGCGACAACGCTACCGCAGCACCACTACACCAAGATGTCAAAAACTATAGAATTATTCTTAAATGTGAAATATTTATCCTCCCTTACAAACTTACAGAACCTGCAATGTCCACCTGGATGACAGTCTGTTAATATCTGGCCAGCCAGACTTAGCTGGTATTTCACCTTTTCATTATTGCAAGTTTTTTTTTATAATGATTAAACCAACCTACCATTGTTTTCCCTTTCCTGTATGAAAAAAAGGCATTTAGGAGGTATTATTTCCCTTAGCCTATCGTCCATTTGCAGAAAATTCCAATGTTTATGCACTAAACCCATAATAAATTATGTATTATTACCAAAATTTGTGATGAGTCTAATGGGTTGTCTAGTGTTATTTTTCACCTGATATTTTAATAATATTGATCTCTGGACTTTATTTGTTGATGTAAGGGCCTTTTTAACAATATGTGAAGGACAACCTCTATTACAGAACCTCCAAACAAGATCTTGTTCATTTTCTACTAAATTCTTAGTAGATGAACATATCCTTCTAAGCCTGAGAAATTGTGACTTAAAAGTATTATTAATGAAATGTTTTGGATAACAACTGGTGGCATGCAGTAATGTATTAAATTGTGGATATTTCCTAAACACAGAGTTTTGCAAAGTCCCATCATACAGTACCATAACCTGTACATCCAAAAAAGTAATAACCTTTGAATGATGATTCACAGTAAAATGGATGCCCCACTTGTTCTCAATGACATATTCCACAAATTCTTGTGAATAAACTGAATCTGGCCTCCACACCAACCAGTAGTCATCTAGATATCTTCGCCAGAAATCCATAGAGCCCAAAAATATATTGTGAGAATCATTATATATAAGCTGTTTTTCCATATAGCCCATAAATAGATCAGCATATATTGGTGCAAATGAAGCACCCATGGTAGTCCCTTTTAATTGTAAATAGCACTGGTTACCAAAATAAAATACATTTTTCGTAAGAAGATGCTCAGTTAAACAAAGTAAAAATGTATTGAATCCTGTGCTATATAAAGAAGCTCTATCCAACCAAAACTCCAATGCCAAAAGACCTACCCAATGAGGAATGTTAGTATATAGGACGGAAACATGCATAATAAAAATTCAGTTGTATCTTGAATGCGAGAACACACATACTTCAATAGTGGTTTAAAATACCTTGTCAAATAGACCGAAGGAGGTTCTTTTAATGACCCCTTCCCCGAAACAGTCAGTTTGTCAGGGGGCTTCTCAGTATTTTTATGAATTTTAGGCAACATATAGAATGTTTTTCTGACTGGATCCAGAACTGTAAGATGATATACTAATTCCTTTGAAATACCTTCCTCAAATGCTACATGTAAAAATGTATCTATATCCTTCTTGAATATTGGTGTAGGGTCCAAATGCATTTGCTGATAAAATCGATGGTCAGAAAGTTGGCTTAAGGACCTCAATGTAATACATATGCCAGTTACTCATGACCACTGCTCCCCCTTTATTCGCCTTATTGATAACTAATTCTTTATTCTGACTTTGTTTGTGTAAAGCTTGCTGCTGTAATCATGGCAAATTACCCCAATTAGTGTTCTTATAAGAATTATACAAGAAATGTAAATCTTTTAACACTAAATTTTGAAAAATTGCAACATTTTTGTTAATAGGTGGCATAAAAGAGGATGGTCTAAATCTAAATTCATTAGGATGCATGTCTACAGAAGGTTGTTGATCAAAATACAATTTCAAATTTAAAGTTGTACAAACAGAAGTTACATCTTGTTCAAAATAGTATTCAGATACCAGATAACTGGAAAAACCCAGTCCTTTATTTAACAATTCACTTTCTGCTTGTGATAATTGTACAAAAGAAATATTGTGTACATTCTGATTCACATTTATTTGTGTATCATCATCTGCAATAATGTTTCTATACTTGCTACTCCCACATTTTTTGTCCGCCCCTTCTAGTTCTCCTAAAGGGGCATCAGTATTCACCTTCTTTGTTAAGGGAGACTGTGAGCATGTTGATAATTCAGTATCTGTGGCAGAAGAAAACTCATCTGCAGAAGTATCTAAAGAAACATTAGATTTCTTCAGAATAGATCTCTTTCTCTTACGTTTAGAAGTCCCTGAAAATGGAACCTTATTTTCAACAGACTCAAATGTTTTCCCCAAAGAGTAATCCTTTAGATCTCGCTGACATTTTCTAATCATCTGACATTTCATATCTTTTTCCACCATTACTAAATTTTTTGATAGTGAAATCTGCTCAGAATATATAACCTCTTGCTTGTATGGTTTGGCCGTATCACATAGCTCAATAATGGTGTTGGTTAAACTTAAAATTTTATGTTCATAAAAGGAAATTAGAACCTTAATAAATTGCATCAGTGCCATCTGCTGGGCCTCCTGCCATTCTTGAAGTAACAAATCGTCCATTCCCTTAACATATGGTTGAATTCTAACGTGGAGCCCCCTTGGAATAATTTTTTTGGTAAAATAGGCTTTAAATAGGTTTAAATGCCCCACATGCATTCTCAACTCTTTCATAACCACAGGTAAACGCTTGAAAATATCTGTACATGAGGCCAAACTAGCCACATCCTTAGACTGATTACCTACACCATCATCATATTTTGGTACTAGGCTATCGGCCCTAGGGCCTATACAAGCCTAGCCATAACAATTCTATGACTATGTCTTTCCAGAGTATTTACTTCCCTGGACCCCTGTCTAGCAGGAAGACTGACATGATCCCCAGGGTGAATTTCCTATCTCCCAAGGTTCCTTTTGAAGAGGGCCAAAGAGGCGCTCTGTTTGACATGTATGGGCAGTCTATTCCAGAGTCTGGGGAGTCTCTGGGTCAGGAACCTATCCCTCCAGCATGTTCTCTTCATTGTGATGACATGGTTTAGATCCTTGGAATGTGTCTCTCTGAGGGATTGGGATTTCTTTAAGTGTAGCATGTCCAACAGCTCTGGGTTTGACATGGCCTTGTATGTTAAGCAGAGATCGCCTCTGAGTAGACGATATGCGACAGAGTATAGGTGGAGTTTTCTTTAGATGGTCAGCATAGGGCATCTGCTTTAGGCCTGTGATTCTTTTAGTGAGGTATTTCTGCGGCCTTTCCAGTTGTTTCAGATGTCTTGAGAGGTACATACCAAACGGGGCATTGTATTCTATAATGGGTCTAATGAGGGATGAGTACAGTGGGATAATGACCTCCTTTGTCTGGATGAAAAGCCCTTAGTGATGAGGTGTGCCACATAAAAGGATTTCCTGACTGTTGTGGCGATGTGGTTATCGAAGGTGAGACCACTGTCCACCTGTGTCCCTAAGTCTCTTATCACACTTTCGGTGTTTAGTGTACTGCCACCTATGTGGTAATTCACGGGTACGTGTTTTTTTCCACAGGGGATAACTATACATTCCTTGGCATTGAGCCTGAGCCCATGGCTTTGGCACCAATCATCTGTTTCTGTAAGGCCCTTTTGTAGAATATCAACATCATTTGGGGATTCAGTAATGGCTCCCAGTTTGCAGTCATCTGCGAGCTTTGTTAGCCAGAGTCCCTTAGTGTAGGCCTGTACTTCAGAGATGCCAAACAAGAGCGGTCCCAAGACTGAATCCTGAGTACTCCACTTGTCACTTGTCTGGAGATGGATTTGGAGTCGGCTTCTACAGTGTGGGTTCTGTCAGTAAGCCAGTTGGCAACCCATCGAGTGACGTAGGGATTAATGCCCAGCTTAGTAAGTTTAACTATGATTCCAGAGCGGGGGATGGTGTCAGAAGCCTTGGCGAGGTCCACGTAGGCTGTGTGGACTGCCTTACCATCGTCCACAGCTCTGGAGACCGATTCGAAGAAGTCAGTCAGGTTTAGGAGACAAGATTGGCCCTTCACGAATCCAAACTGGGTGGGGTCCAGTGTTTGAAGATTTTCAATGTCTTTGTTTATAAGTTCCATGATAATACGTTCCATGGCCTTGCAGATCAGGCTCGTCAGACTGATGGGGCAGTAGTTCCTGGGATCCAAGGTGGATCCCCCCTTGTGGAGTGGGATAACTGTAGCTGTGCGCCACTAAGTGGGCACGAAGCCTCGGATGAGGCTATGGTTAAACATGATACTTAGGTGAGGTGCCAGTTCATTTTGTAGTTCATGTAGTACACAGCCCAGGATGTCGTCTGGTCCCATGGATGCTGTATTCTTAGCTTTGGACAGTGCGTTTTTTACCTGTGTGGCTGTTATTACCAGAATTTGGCAATCTTTCAGTATTGAGATGGACCTTTTATTGGGTAAGAGGGGGGTGAAGTTGGCACTGAATCGATCTACCAGGATATTGGCAATATCCTTGGGATCAGTATATTTAATGCCATTCTGTTGTAACTTAGAGCAGATCTGAGCATTGCCATTTAGATTATTGACATAGCTATACAATGCTTTGTGGTTGCCTTTAGAAACAGTGGTGATTTTGTTTTTGTAACTAGCTTTGGAGGATTTTATGAGGGATCTCATTATCTTACTGAGGCTGACCAGTGAATTCCTCCAATCATGGGATTTTACTCTTTTTTTCAGCAGTTTCTTTCTTCTGTTGTAGAGTTTGTTTATGGTAGGGGACCACCAATTTGGGTTCCTTTTTTTTGGAGGATAGCATCTTGGTTTTGTTAGGGATAGCACGATCCATGCACATGTGCAAGTGCTTATAAAGTGCATTTGTGTAGGATTCAGCAGTAGTACCTCTATTGTCCTTCTGCAAAGGTGTCGTGAAGTTTGCTACTTCTGTCTTAAGAAGCATGAAGTTGGCTTTGGAGAAATTTTTTATGGTGGTTTCCCTAATGGGGGGGTGGAGGCAGGATGTGGATGTCTAGGGTAATTAGCTTGTGGTCGGATCTGACCAATGAGGAATTGACCTCTGGTGTGGAACACCGGTCACCCATGTTGGTAATGACCAGGTTTAGGATATTGCTCCCCCTGATGAGTGTGTAGCTAAGCTGATGCAAGGCATTGGAATTTATGAATTTCAGAAAACGTTGAGCAAAAGAGTTGGTACATGAGTAGTTTTCACATTTAATGGTGGGGTAGTTGAAATCACCCATTATTAGGGTGTTGGGTTGTACCCTAATATTTTCCAGCTTATCAAGAAATGAGGAGTGGGAATCCTGGGGCATGTTGGGGGATCTGTAGCAAGCTACAATTTGGATTGCTGTCTTGCCCAGAGTTAGTTGCACTTGGACAATCTCGGATACATTATGCTGAGCAACTAGCCTGGAGGTGTGGATATCCTTAATGAATATGGACAAGCCTCCACCTTTAGTGTTTCGGTCCAAATTAGGAGGCCGAAAGGTGTGGTATGAATTATATCCTGGTAATGCAGGGGTGCTCTCTGGAGCCTTGAACCAGGTCTTTGTCACTGCACAGATGTCGATGTTCTTCATTATTTTAAGGAGTGCCTCGAGTGAGTGCATTTTGAGGTTTAGACTTCTAGCATTAAGTAGCATTACCGTCAAATTTTGCTTGCTTGTACTTGTTACGGTGGTGCATTTGTCATTTGAACGTTGCCTAAAAAAGGCACTATAGGGTTGGCAAGAGCCTTAGCCAGTATCCGGAATCCCAAGGGCGACAGGTGCAGGCCATCTCTGGCAAAGCATCGTGGTCTGTCAATCATGTCATCCCAGCTAGACAGATACTGGATCCCCTTAGAATGACACCAGAAGCTTAGCCAATTATTGAAGTCAATCATTTTGTACTATGGTATCATTCTGGGTGATGGCAGGATGCTACTCAGGACTAGGGTCATACCTGCCTGGGTTACAAAATCAGAGAACTCCTCCATGTCTCTTTTCATGTAGTCTAGGGAGGTACATCTCAGGTCATTCACACCAACATGGACAATGACAGAATCATATTTGTACTTGTTGTGGAGTGACCTGAGTGCGTGCGTTATTTGGCGGATCTTGGCAACCGACAGGCAGCCGACAGTAACTTTCTCCTTGTTTAGACTGGTGAGTGGAACATCAGTGTGCCTGACCATAGAGTCACCTATGACTAGAGTGTTGGGTACATTGCTATGCCTTATGGTCTGTGGTTGGGTGGCACACTGAATTTGTGGGCTGTGCTGGGGGGTGGAGGTTGCTTGTGTTTCTGCTTTGGAGGTCTCTCTTGCTTGGGCAGATTTTATTGAGAGCCTCCGTGAATGTAGGTGTGTGTTTTGTGTTTCTATGTATGTGTTTTGGTGGTGTAGATTTTGAGGGACATATGTGATGAATGTGGTGTGATGCAAGTGTTTACCCTCTCCTCTTGACTGTGTAGTCCAGTCTTGGGTGAAGAGAGCTTTGCTTCCAGTTTCGCTATGTAAGTGCATCTCTCACAGGTTGTAGAGTTGGGTGGTAGGAAGAGTGGGTGGCTGTGTACATGAGGCAATTACTGCATTAACCCAAGTTGCCCAGATTCATCAGGTAGACAGGAGAAAATAGCGGGAGCTGACCCATAGACATGCCTGGATAGGTGCTTATTTATTAAGTAGTAAAACTGTTTTCTTCTAGACAAGTGAGGAAAGTTGAGTGCTGTCATAATTTGTAGCTTATTTAGTGCTTACAATGAGTTTTGAACAAGTGCTGAGCTCATAGAAACAGATTTGAGTGATAAAACTAAAAAAAACTGGATAGTTCTAAGGGGAAATTTGAAGAGCAGACTTTATGGTACCTGGAATATTTTAACCCTAGCTAAGCGGCAATGCATATCATTTTATTTTTTTAATATAATGGTAGCAAATGAGCAAACTGATTTAAACAAATTTGCCAATAAAAAGCTACAAACTGAGCCCCATTCCAGCAGTCTTCGATCAGACAAGTTCTAACTGCAAACTCCTGCCACTAGGGTGCAGGGGAACCTTCTCCAGAAAACGATGGCTTGGATTAGTGGTCAAGTTGTACAAGCAAAGCTAGATTCAGCAGGTCTGAATCTAGTCTTGTGTTACAGCAAACAAGGCGTACCAATTTCACAAAGAAATAGTTCAGATGAGCAGGCACAATAAGCCTTTAACCAGAAACTCCCCGCTCAGAAGAGCAGAATCTACCCTGTCCTCCCACAGGAGTGCAGACCACACCTTCTTAATGCAAAATAACTAGCCCTAAGCCCAAGGGCTTAAACCAGAACTAATACACTTTTAGAATAACAGACACTAAGCCTTCAGTCCGCAGCTCCCAACTTGAAGGATGTATGCTACCTGTTCTGCCACAACAGTGAAGACCACAAACCTTCTTAATGTAAAACAACTGGTCTGAAGCCAAAGTGTTTAAACCAAAGGCTTAGAATAACAGTTACAATTTAATCAGGCGAATAACAAGCAGTAATAAATGCAGCAGAATAAATGCAATTAAGTACTTTTAAGAACAGGCAGCAAAAACAAAATAAAGTAATAAAGTAAGAAGAAACAAATACAGTAAAGACAGATGAATAAAGTGCATTTTTTTATAACCATAGAAAACAAGCAAACTGATTTAAACAAATTACCCATTTAACCAATGACAAAAGCTCAAAACTAAGCCCTTGTTCCAACAGTCTTCAATCAGACAAGTTCTAACTGCATACTCCTGCCACTAAGGTGCAGGGGAACCCGCTCCAAAAAAAATGGCCTGGATTAGTGCTCAAGTTGTACAAACAAAGCTAGGTTCAGCAGGTCTGAATATAGTCTATGCTATAGCAAACAAGGCACACCAATTTCAGAAAGAAACAGTTCAAATAAGCAGGCACAATATCCCTTTAACCAGAAATTCCCAGCTCAGAAGGGCAGAATCTAACCTCCCCTCCCACAAGCGTACAGACCATAAACCTTCTTAATGTAAAATAACTGGCCTGAATCCCAAGTGCTTAAACCAGAACTAATACACTTTTAGAATAACAGACACTGAACCTTCAATTAGCAATTCCGAACTTAGAAGGATGTAAGCTACCTGTCCTGCCACACCAGTGCAGACCACAAACCTTCTTAATGTAAAACAAATGATGTGAAGCCCAACCATCAGGCTTAGAGTAACAGTTCCAATTTAATCAGGCTACTACCAAGCAGTAATAAATGCAGCAGAATAAATACAATTGAGTACTTTTAAAAAGAGGCGAAAGCAAAATAAGGTAATAAAGTAGGAAGAAACCCAAATACAGTAAGAGCAGATGAATAAAGTGCAATTTTTTTTAGTAAAGTCATAGTAGCATAGTAATATTGCTTCCAGTGTTGTCATGTTTGTTTTTTTAATTATCGGTCCTATCCCTTTAGAGTGTCTCTCCCTGGTGTTATGTCCACAGTTCACTCTTTAAGCAAGGTCTGTAGCTCTTAACATTCCACGGACACCATCTACAATAATGGGGCTCTTTTCATTTATGCACCATTTATCACTCTATTCCTTGTACAACTGACCCCCTAGCACATTTTCTGACCCCTTCCCCATATGCCGTCCCCTCCACCTCAACTAAAACTCTTTGAATGAAGTGGATCCCTCGGATACCTCTTACAATTCTGTAAAAACAAAGTTTAAGTTTTTATTCTATTTTTCATCTCTCTTTATTGTGTAAGGTCGGTTAAGGGTTTTTCTCTTAATTATGCCGTGTTACAGGTTTTACTGGTAGAATTTAGAAAAAAAATTATTTAAGGATGAACAGTAACTCTAATGGCAAATCTGATGAAGTTTAAACTATAGCATTGCACAGCTTAGATGTGTTTCACCCCCCACACCCATGATGCTTACTATAATTTTCTAAGGATTGAACTTTGAATGTCTGCTTACTGTAACTTAAATCGGATGTGATTCCTTGAAACTTGATTGGTTGGCATATATGATATTATCCCCACCCCAAGCACACCAGGACGGACCCTCTTTTCTGCCTTTAACAATAAATGTTCAACCAACCAATCTTTGACCAGTAGAATGGTCCCAAACTGGTACACACATTCCTCCACTGTGTATAAAACCAGTTCAACTCTGACTGTAAAATGTTCATCTAAGCAGTGCTCATTTGCCATTAAAGCTTTGATAAGAAGACTGAGAATGTTTTTTTTTTATTATTCAATGGAAAAATAGGACCCCAGCCTACAAACTTTGGCTGGAATTTGTCTCTTATTTATCTGGGTAGTCTTTATCAAGACTCCAAGGATACCCAGATTTGAACTCAAACACTCCACCGATAGCACCCAGGACAGCCAGTATAATATGAACTATGGGAGCTGGCTAAAGATGCATTCTTCCAGGTATAATCAAGCTATACAGTCTTTTTAAAGACTTTTAAAGAGTTTTTAGATACAGGTTTTTAAAAAACTAGACAGGCCCATGAGGCCAGTTTTCTAGAATCCCAGCCCCTCTGGAACAATGTAGAAAAGAAGGGGGAATCTAGACATTAGTAGGATACAAGGCATTAAATAGGCGGGAAAATCCTTATCCATCCCAGCCTACCGTACACTAGCGAATAAGCCACCTCTTAAATATCTTTTGAGTTGTATGGTAACATTGAATTTAAAATGTGCTTGTCATGTTTTCCTTATTTAGATGATTTACTGATCTTTGCAAAGTCTTTTGCCAGATATCAGGAGTGCTCAACATGAGTTTCTTCACTCCTTCCCAGTCTGGGCTTCCAGATTAATGATCAAATGTTGCTTTTTACTCCATCATCCAGGATTGTGCCTTTAGACTGCTTTATACATGCATTTCTTCAGTGGTATTCCCAACAAAGGAAAAGGTAAATTTGTATCTAGAAACTTTCCTGTTCTTCTCCAGTCAGTGTGAGACTTGAGCCAGATAATATCTCAGGATTCTAGGGTTCATGGCTTCTGTGATTCTCACAATTCCTATTGCCAAGTTCTGCATGAAAAAAAAGTCAATGTTAAAAAGGACCCTGAAACTTAGGTACCACTGTCTTGAATTTTGCCCTGAAGGTTTGGGAACCTAACCACTCGACTTCTAGGCTTTTGGATTCAACTTGCTCTGGAGATCAGCACCTTCACATAGATACTTTTGCACTATTTTCATCTTTGTCAGGATCAAGGATTCTTTCTTTGAGGCCACCTGCCTCTTTTACTGAAGTGGCAGCTCCAGTGCTTGATGTAGGTTACTTTGATCTGGTGGATGTGGGCTCTACCTTTGAGGTTATGGAGAAGGATCATAGCATCTCCTCCCAAGAGCTGCTACACAGGCTTCTTCAGTGTTGGCAATATTTAAATACACATTAACATCTCTACATCAGTACTGTAATGCTTTCCAGGGTTAGCGCTGAGTGATACTCTCCAACATAATGCCCACTGGCAGGACTGGTCTTCTGAGGACTCCGATTCCACCCCCACCAAGCTGATAATCCAAAGAAGAATGCATGCAAGAGGAAGCACATTGACTTCCCTGAAGAGTCATCACTTTGCACTCTGACTTGAAGTATTGAGAGGGTTCCTCACAATTATCTTTGGAAGATCTCAGTTTTATTGAAATCTTGAATCTCATAGGCAGGAGATTATTCCACAGACCTGCCCTCTCAGGACAAAGCAGGTCCTGTTTGAGATATATGACCTGGCACCCTCAACATTTTGGTTGATTCCTTCAGTAGACCACCCTGTCAGTCTAGTCACTAGGACAGCATGACAGAAGCCTAATTATTCCAAAAGCGTTCCAAGGAATCTGACAAAATTATCTGGTCATCCATCCCCCCAATCCCCCAGGGCAGGCAGTTTTGGTCTGAGTGTCCCTTGATCAACTCTGTCACTGTGGCATCAGCAGCCAAAATTAAGTTGGCAAAAAGATGGTCACTGTCCACCCACCAAATAGGGAGTGTAAGGTGATGAACCTGCTACTAGAAAATATTATGTTGGCAAGTGGAAAATGTTTTCTAGGCTTTCCCTAGTCAATAACTAGGGCCCTATCAGAGACTGTGTACTACTGGTGCTCAGATATTCATGTGTTACTATCCTCCTCCCTCTTACTGTTTTTATGCTTTTAGTAAAGCAGTTTCTTAAGGGAGCTCTATACCTGAAACAACCTCTTAAACAGGTTGCTTATTCCTGGGGATCTTAACTTTGTACTGGAAGAGTTAACCATGTCTCCATTTGAGCCTACTCATCAAACAGATTTCAGGCTAATTACATGGAAGACTCTTCCTCCCATTGCTCTGACATCTGGAAGAAGAGTATCTTGAGTTGCAAGCTGTCATGGTGGTTGAGCCCTATTTAGTCTGCTACATAGGTAGGGTCTCATTAAGAACAAAGCTCTCACTAATGCCCAAGTTTGTGTCAGGGTTCATTTTTAATCAAGTTGCAGTCTCCCAATGTTCTGTCCAGGTCCTTCAAACCAGTGTGAGAGGATTCTACCTACTCAACATGCATACACAGCTCAAGTACTATATTGACAGAACTAAGTTCTTTAGAAAAGCTGATAAGCTATTTATTTTTTATGGTGGGACAAAGAGAAGGCAACTTATGTCTAAGCCAAGTATTTCCAGATGGCTGTTCTCATCTATTGCATTTACTTATTCCCACCTTGGTAAACCAGTTCCAGGCAATATCAAAGCTCATTATATTAAAGCATTGTCTTCTTTGATGGCTTATTGTTGAGAGGCATTTTCTATAAGCAGCTACATGGTCACCTGTACATAACTTCACACAGCATTACATACTGGATTATTTTTCTAGCTGCAGGACAGTCTTTGCTAGGACCATTCTCCAGGGGCTCCTGGAGATATATACTTCGACCTCCTCTGTTTATTTACCACACCTTTGGCTAATACTACTTCTAACATGAGCGGTTTTTTAGATCAATACATTATATTTTTGGTTATATATTTTTGGTTTGCAGGAATTAATTGAATAAAACCCAGTGAACATTATTGACATATGTAATATTTCCCTATTTTTAATTTTGACAGTACGTTCATATCCACCCAGTTTTACTGGCAGAATGTTAATTTTTAGCGGTGTATCACATGCAAACAACTTTAGGTTTTAGTTGGCAAGCCAACTTTGCGTATGTTTTTTAAATAACAGTAAACAGGTTGCTCATTTTAGGTTGCAACGGAGTTCTATTAGGGACATAATTTTTAATTTCAATTTTGAATTGTCAATTTTTAACTGGCATCATTTTTAGCATTTTTCCTGTTTCATTCGTAATCAGCATACTATTATTTTTAATTAAAGAGTTTCTAATTTTAAGAATAATAATAGTGAGTATTTTGGATACTTAAGTCTTGATAGTTGAACAATTATTCCAAAATACGGACGTACACATGTTTGGTTATTTTGGTTTTAATATAGTAGCAAGATTGGTGGTAATTTATCAATTAAACACACAGGGGCTATAAAAGGAGTGGATTTCAGCTGTGTTTGATACACTTGAAAAAGCCCGGCAAGACCGGGCGAAAGCGCTTGTGATTCACTTTGTCTTTTTTGTGGAATAAAAGATTTTGCTTCATACTTGAACTATTTCGTTGGACGTTTATTTTCAAACGAAGAGTTAAATTTGTGGTTCACAATTACCAAAAAGTTCTCTGGTCTTGGACTTGTTAGGTTTTCGTTTTGCTGTTTTCCTGGTTGGTTGCAGTCGTTTTCTGTTGGTGGTTCAACATGACCGAGGACCTATCGTTTCCTGACTTTGAGGACACTCCTTTGGTTCTCCGAGAAGAACCGGAGGATATGCCGGTAACAAGAAGGGAGTTCAAACAAGTTTTGGTACTTCTTACTCAGTTGAATCAGACTTTAGCAGCTTCGAATAAAGTAAGCTGCTCTACAGTTCCCTGCAATCAGCAGCAGAACTCGGATAAGGAATTTAATGGCGAGCAACAGAGGGAGCCGAATGGCGCAACTGTGAGAAGCCATTCAGATGTTGCTGACAAGCTACCTGTTTTAATACGAAACAACAGCACACGCTATGGGAGCGAACAGACTCAAAGTTTGAAGGACTGTAATTTTAATTTTAAAACATAGACTGAGCAACAACCTCAGTTTAAGAAAGGTACTGTTGACACTCAATTTGAGTTGCTAGACAACAAATTTGAAATTTTTAAAACTAAGTTGTACGCATATAAAAATGCGCAAATGGAAATTAATTATTTAAATGAATGCATTAGGGCAGAGCGGGTACCTAAGGGTTTGCGTTGTTTTCGTTTTCCGAACAACGCACACGTTGGTTCTGACCTACATGCACAACTTATTGAACTTTTTAATAAAACTGGGTTAGAGGTGTTGCATTTAATGGTGAAGGATTACACTGTTAAAGCAAATTATATTTTAAATGATTTAACTTGTTTAAATGATCAAATCACAAAACGTGACAGGTTTTTGGGTTACAAGAAAAAATACGACGACACTTTTAAGGAGGTAGATGCGCACTGTTGTAAGGTGTTGGAGAGAAAGGCTAAGAAGTTAGAAAGAGATTTAAGGGAATATAGAGAAGGGTTGGCTTACCCAGCACCAGGAAGATTTAAAAGGTTAGACACTGAGCATGAAGAGGAAAACAACATGGAGGATATTAACTATTACAATGACACTTCCGACCAAGAGTTACCTAGAAGGAGTGAGCGTATTGCTCAAAAAGGTATGTCTAACCCACAACAGGGTTTTCAGGTACCCCAGGGCAGACCAGGGGGGAAATTGAATCATCATCAACAACAACGGGCTTGGGGGAGGGGGCGCAGATAGGAGAAATGGAGTGTTTAACTAATGTTTTGAGCTCCAATTTTTTTGAGGAAGAAATGGGGTCTTGCAAAGTTATAAGTAGTGGCAACTTTACTATTTTTAATTACACTGATTTGAATATCACCCCAAATTATTTTGAACTATTTACTAAAGGGTTGCATTATGTTCCTATCAAATCTAGTTACCTTCCAAAGTTATTGATAGAGCTTAAAATGTTTGTTAGGAACTTGAACTTATCTTTATTTTTTAAGAACCAAAGCACACACAGCAGTGCACTGACTAGGAGTAGCACTTTCAATCCCCCCACACACCCAATTTTAAGAACATTTGAGGAAACGGTGGAAAAAATATGGAGAGACAGTTTAGGACACAATCGGACGCAACAACCATCGAATTTTCCACAGGCCTTACAATTTGTAATAGACACGATAAAAACTGAGAGGATAAGGGTAATGAAACCCGACAAGGGGGTGGTATTGTGCTTATGTATCAACAAGATTATGCAAACCATCTGCACAGTATGCTACAGGACACCAATACTTACGAATCAGTGTCAGCAGGAGAGTTGACCATTGCAGTGGGTAAAATTAAATATTTTCTGTATGATCATTTAATGCAGGGAGCTTTGGATGAAAAGCTCTATAATTATTTGTTAGTACCAAAACCCAGAACACCGATGTTATTTGGTATCCCTAAAGTGCACAAGGGGCTCGATCCCCTAAAATTTTGACCGATTGTAGCAGGTGCACGTGTGTGGTGTGTGTATGTATGTATATATATATATATATATATATATATATATATATATATATATATATATATATATATATATATATATATATATATATTATATATGTGTGGGTGTGTATGTATATCATCATCAACCCCCTTTTTCACCCATTTTCTACATGGAGTTGGGGTGCCGTATCAACTGTTACCATCTCTTGCTATTCAGTGCCACCTTTTTGCCTTTAACACTTAAGCCTGACTGTTGCAGGTCTTCTCACACATAATCCATCCATCTCTTTGCTGGACACTTGTTTTCGTGGTGCCTTTTTCCTGTCTGGGCCAAATCATCTTCACTAGATTGTCTGACTCTTTTTCTGCACATGTCCCCAAACCACAGTAATCTGCTCTGTTTGACTTTCTTTGCAATAGGAAGTACTTTGGCTTCTGCTCTTAAGTTTTAATATCTTCGCCTCTCCCATAGTGTGCATGGTGCCACCCATCTCAGGCACTTCATCTCCATCAGTTTTAGCTTCCTTAACTTCTTTGCCTTTACTGCCCAGGTTCTGTACCATACAGCAGTACAGGTCACACCACTGTTTTGTACACTTTGCTTTTCCACAACTTTGGCATTCTTTTGTCATACACTACACCTGATATTCTGAGCAAGTTGGCTGCACCTCCTCTGACTCTAGCTTTGAACTCTTCATTCAGACTTCCTTTCTCCTCAACAACCCCTCTCAGATACTTGAAGCTGTTAACTTGTTCCAGTATTTTCCTTTTATCTGAATTCTCATCTTTTTTGATTTCACCCATTTGCTGCCATTGTATTGGTCTTATCTGTACTCAGTTTCATCACATGTGCCTTCAGGTTTGCATTCCATTCCCCTAACCTTTGCTGAAGTTCTTATTCAGAGTCTTCCTGTAATGCTACATCGTCTGCATAGAGCAACTTTGTTGATCTCTCTCCTCCAGCCTTTTTGCTAATATAGTCCATCACCAGTATGAACAGCAGTGGACTCAGAACTGAACCTTGGATGCACACCTACTCCCACTCCGAACTCTTCTGAAAAGCCGAACACTGTTCATACTTGAGTCATCGGGTCCTCATAACATAGCTTGCACTAATTGTGTCAATGTTTCTGGGACTTGGAACCACAGCAGACCTGCCCAAATCAGCTTTCTTGAGACCTTGTGGTACGCTTTCTCCAAGTCTAGGAATGCCCAGTTGGACTCTTTCCTCATTTTTAGGATATTCTCAGGTATCTGTCTCACTGCAAACATAGGGTCTGTTGTGCTGCATCCTAATCTGAATCTGAATGGCTCATTTCCCATCTTACTTTCTACTACTTTGTGTGTTCGTTTATCAGTCGCCCTCTCCAGAACTTTCACACAGTGTAACAAGAGCTTGATACCTTTGTACTGCCCACAATTGTGAATGTCCCCTTTGTTGAACACTGGCACAGATATGCTTATTCTCTGGTCATTTGGGATACGCCTTTCTTTCCATACTGCTAAGAGTACCCTCAGGAGCCATTTCTCCCCATCTGGCCCAAAATCTTTGATATCTGCTGTGACCTCATCAGAGCTTTCTGCTTTCCCCGACTTCAGTTTCCTTAGTGCTGTTCTTCTGTGGTGGGCTCTTCCTCTTCTCTTATTGTACTTTGTGTCTGGAGCAATGCAATTTCTGTGGGGGTTTCTCAGAAGCTGCTGGAAGTACTCCTTCCATCTGCCTTTGATATACTGTGGACAGGTGAGCAAGTTGTTGCTGGCATCCCTTATGAAAAGTGTCTGACTATCTTCTTTATCTTTCTGTCTTTGCCTTGCAACCTGATATAGTTTTTTTGTGTCATCTACTGAGTCACTTTCCAGAAGCTGGTAGAGTTCATTTGATGCCTTCTTCTTTGGTAGTGCAACTCCTTTCTTAGCCTCTTTGATGTTCTTCGTGTTGCAGTAATCACATTTGGGTTATTCCTGTGTCTCCCACTTTTTCCTGAAGTCCTCCTTTCTTTTGATGACTTCCTGGACTTGGACATTATCCCACCAGCTTTCCTTCTATTCCTTATTTCCTTACCTGGCTCAGCAGCATTTCTGTTCTGTTGTCCTTAAACATGCTGATGTTCTTCCTGTTTCACTGTTACAGTCATCACATTTGGGTTATTTGCTTGCAGTAGCCCTCAGTCGGCCTGATTATCAAAGTCTTGGGTCCTGCGTCGGTTGCTGTCTCATCTTCCATGACATTAGGTAGTCAGGGGTATAAAGCATGCAGCCGACACCATTACATCAGTCTTTCTTGCCATGCGGTGCCCGAAGCAAGTGCCGGTCGGCTGACTCCTGAAATTTTCGTTTTCGAGTTTCAGAACTGAAGTCTTCAACTAAAGCTAAGTACCCCATTGGGGAAACTTTTTCTTGCTGTAAACTGATGTCAGTTAAAGTCAGTAATTGTATTTCATGTGGAAAGCAAATACCTCATAAAGATTTTAATTCGTACTGTATTCCTTGCCTAGACACTGACCACGACTTACCTCGCTGCCGGTTTTGTGCCTTATTTAGACAACAAACTATTTGTCATTTGGTACTTGGTTCAATTATCCAGATATGGCTTCGGTAAGCCACCCGACTACCGACATTTTGAAAAACGCAAAGATAGAGACAGAGACAGGCCGCCTAGGTCCAAAGCTGGTCGCCAGTTTGCCGGTACTCAGTGAGGCACTTTCGCAGCCCCTGATACCCGCTACTTCAGATTTGCAGGCCTCTACTGAGACCCATTCGGAGTACGGTATGCCACGAGATGCTTCAACTGTGGAACCTGCGGATGTCTCTACCTTGGATAGGTCCGCAGCCACTGTGCAGTCACCGGCTTCTGAGGGTGTATTCAGGCCTACTGACTTGCATATTAAACCGATGCCATCTTCTTTTTCAAGGCCTAAAACTCGATCCATGTCTAAAAAAATCGACGCCCAGACCGCATGATCAGGCCTTTATGCCTAAAAAACAAATGATAAGAATGGCTGAAGACCTTATTACTTTAGTCAGGGGAAGCCAACCTTCCCGTCTAAGAGACCTAGGACTGAATTTGGTTATGATTCTTCTGCTCAGGATTCTGAAATTTCTGTTTCTTCTGATGACCAGGATTTACCCTTATCTACCTATGAGGATTCTGATGCAGAGGACTCTATTCCCTCTGCTTCCCCTCCAGGGGATTTCTCTTTTGGTGAAACCTTGCATACTCTTAGGGAACATTTTCGCTGGGAAACCCAGGATTACTGTGATTCTAAAAAGAGTCTTAGGGATTTCTTGCTCCTGCCCCAACACAGGCCTTTAGCTATCCCCCCTGTACTGGACATTGTTATGATGCCTTTACGGAATCTAGCTTGGTCCCTGACTCCTTACCTCCTGCTCTCAGAAAACCAGATAGATATTACAGGGTTCCTGACTCTCTCAAGTTCCTCTTTAAAAATCCTCCTGCAGATCCTGAGACCATGTCACAGGGACCCAAGAGCATAAAGGCTACTACTGCCAAAATCCTACCCCCTCTGATAGAGATTCCAGGGCGCTGGATAGATGGGGTAAGAAGGTATACACTTCTGCAACCTTGGCTATTAGGGCCTTAAATTGCCAGGTTCATATGTTAAAGTATCAGCAGCATATTAGTGGTTTGTTTAAGCATAAAATGATGCTGATTCCTGACTGTGCTGAAAATAAGGTTTTATAGGATTTAATGCATTCTGCTAAACATGTTGGAAAACATACTTTGCAATGTGGTTTTGATTCACTAGAGGCATTTTGCAGGGCTGCTGTTACTGGGTCTGTACTTAGAAGGCATGCTTGGCTTAAGGAGCAATCTTTGCCAGATCATGTTAAAGCTAAGTTGTTGGATGCTCCCTTAAACCAGGGCCATCTGTTTGGCAACAAAGCAGAAGTTCTTAAAAAGATGGAGGAAGAAGCTAAATCTATACAAACTGTTAAAGATTTCCTGCAAGTGCAGCCTCCAAGATTTAGTAGGCATTGGCCCTGTAATAATTGGTCCTTTCCTGCCTCTTCCAGGCCTTCTCAGTCCAAACCCAGATCCAGCAGAACACTCAGGCTTCAGTCCCAAGGTACGCACAGGACTAAGCAGTGGGGGGGCTTCCACTTCCAAAGCAGGGAGCAGTAAGACCCCTCCTTATGGTAAACTGTCTCAATGACTTAACTTTAAAACTTCCAAGCCCTTCTCAACTGACTGTTCCTTTAGGGTGAAAGATTGCTCTGCAGGCCAAAAACTAGGAACTCATTACCCAGGACAAATGGGTTTTAAATATAGTTTCCCAAGGATACAGATTCCACTTCCACACTTTACCAACCCTAAACGGTTGGCCAGATCTGCCCCTAAATCGGTGGGCAGAGGCTCAAAAGCAAGTTCTCTCTCTCTTAAGTTTAAGGGCTATTCAAACTGTCCCAGAAGAGGAAAGGGGACAAGGTTTCTACTCAAGACCTTTTCTGGTGCCCAGAAAAGACAACTCCTGGCATCCTATCCTGATCTTTTTATTCTAAACACTTTTTTTGGTGATCCCAAAATTCAAGATGCTAACTTTTCACCAGTTGCTTCCTTTGCTAGGCAAGGACGCCTGGTTTTCAGCACTGGATTTAAAGGAAGCCTACCTGCACATCCCAATCAGGGAATCTTGCAGAAGATACCTATGCTTCAAAGCAGGCTTCATGCAGTATCAGCTCTCTGCACTGCCCTTTGGTTTATCTATGGCGCCCAGGGTATTCACAAAGTGCCTAGCTCCAGTCATTGCATTTTGCAGGCAAAGAAATATTCAAATGTACCCATACCTGGACGATTGTCTAATTCAAGCAAAAACCAGGACATGCTATTGAATCATCTGGCGTTTGTACAAAAAGTGATAACTTCTCTGGGGTACACCATAAACTAAAAGAAATCACATCTGGTACCCTGCCAACAAATTGTATTACTGGGAGCAAGCTTGAACACAACTTCCCAGATGGCTTTCCTCACACTAGAGAAACAAGTTAATTTGACAGCTTACTTCAGACTTATGGCCACAAAGACCCTGCTATCTGCAAGACAAATACTGCAAGCCTTGGGGTTCATGGCCTCCTGCATTCTTCTATTTCCATATGCAAGACTGCATATGAGGAAACGACATTGGTATCTAAAAAGCCTATGGTGTCAACATTCTCAGGATCTAGAAGCAATGATTCCTATCATACCTTACCTACAGTTAGAGTTCCTTTGGTGGGCAGAGGCCTGCTACCAAAACAAGGGCCTGCCATTCACTCTATCCCTGCCGCCCAAACCCTAACAACAGATGCATCAGACTGTGCATGCAGGGCTCACCTGGCAGGGAGGTGCATTCAGGGCAAATCGAACTCAAGTCAAATGCACCTGCATATCATTCAAAAAGAAATGTTAGCTGTACAGAATATTCTGACAGCTATCAAGGGCTACATTCTTTCAGGACAATTAATGGTGAAGACGGACAACAACACTGTTATGTGGTACATAAACAAGTAGGGGGGAGCCCACTCATACCCTCTCTGCAGACTAGCCATGGCTCTGTGGAACACAGCCTTGAGCTACCAAGTGCATCTACAGGCTCAGTTCCTGCCAGGAAAGCTAAATACACTGGCATACAATCTAAGCAGAAATCTCATGGACCCACACAAGTGGAAACTGGAACCAAAGACATTCAACATGTTGATAAACAAATGGGGGAGCCCAGAGATAGATCTGTTTGCCTCCCCCCAAAACTATCAGTTGGACAAATTCTACACAAGGACTCCCTACAAGCAAGCTTGGAAAGTGTATGCCCTGTCCTTCACCTGGAAAAAACTATCAGTTTATGCCTTTCCTCCTCTGCTTCTCCTCTCCAGGGTACTACTAAAGATCAAACAGGACAAACCAAGGATGATACTGATTGCATCAGATTGGCCACGCCAACACTGGTTCCCCCTCTTGCACAGTGTGTCACTGCTGGCACCTGCCTCAGACCTCTACCCTGCTGTTCCAGCACCCTCAGCTTCAAACCCTAAACCTGGCAGCCAGGCTAATTACCTGATCTCTCCATTACCATCCCTCAGTAAACAAGTGTTGCATGTCATTCTGTAGGCAAGGAGGCCTAGTACTAGAAAATCTTATGATGAAAAATGGAAAAGATTCTGTTCCTGGAACCAAACTCAGGGGATGAGCACAGCAGCGCCCAGTTTATCTCAGATTCTTCAATACTTAACTGAGATGCTTCACAAGGGCCTTTCTTTTTCCTCCATCAAAATTCATGCCTCAGCCATTTCAGCTCATTTCAACACAGAACCACCCCTCTTCTCTCATCCACTGCTCAAGCAGTTCCTCAGAGAAGCCAAAAACTTAAGACCACCCAGGAGAGTCCCTACTCCAGCCTGGGACCTTAACTTCATTTTGGAAAAACTTACTTTACCTCCTTTTGAGCCAGCTGCAAATGCAGAGTTGAAATTCCTTTCTTGGAAGACAGCCTTCCTTTTAGCCATTACTTCAGCAAGAATTACAGGCCCTTATGGCAGTGGAGCCTTTCATCATCTTTCATGCGGACAGGGTGTCCCTCAGGACCCATCCCTCCTTCATGCCCAAGGTAGTATCCAGTGTGGCTCTTAATCAGTCCACTCATTTGCCAACCTTCTTTTCTAATCCACAGAACAAAGGGGAACGGATACTGCACTCCATAGATGTGCACAGACAACTTAGATTGTACTTGGACAGGACTAAACCTCTCAGGAAATCTGAACAGCTGCTGGTGGCATTTGCTGCAGGGGCAGAGGGGAAGGCCATTTCAAAGCAAACCATTTCTAAATGGATAGGCCATTGCATTCATTTCTGCTACAGGCACCTTGGAAAACCTATCCCACAGGGGATAAGACCACATTCAACCAAGGCTGCATCTACCTTTACAGCCTTTCTCAGAGGTGTCCCTACCAGGGACATCCTAGAAGCTGCTACCTGGAGTTCTGTACATACTTTCACCAAACATTACCATTTACCATTTGTCTGTAAATCCAGAGCTGGTTTTGCTACTGCAGCCTTGCAGGGCCTTATAGCTGGTCCTTATGCTATCTAAATTCCCCCTCCCATCCTAAGCTTTGGGAATCTACCCAAATGTGATGACTGCAACAGTGAAACACGAAGAACATAGTACAGTTGTGTACACTTACCATAAATGTAGATGTTCGAGTGTGTTCACTTTTGCAGTCCTGGTTACCCTTCCTCCAGCCCCCGACTTCTTTTGGGTATACCTCTAAGCCTTTTTACTATGTTTAAAAGATTTT